>NC_052344.1:25864442-25869442 GCF_016432855.1 Salvelinus namaycush | reverse complement strand
TGTGTGTGTGTGTGTGTGTGTGTGTGTGTGTGTGTGTGTGTGTGTGTGTGTGTGTCTATTCATGTCTGTGTGTGTCTGTTCATGTCTGTGTGTGTGTGTCGGCTCTTGTGTGTGCTCGCATGTGTGTGTGAATGTCTGAATCCTCGTCTGTCCGTGTGTGTGTGCGTGCGTGTGCGTGTGCGTGTGCGTGTGTGTGTTGACGTCCGGTGCCTAACAAAAGGGACTACAAAACTCTGAAGATAACGCCAGGATCTCCATCACCTTCTTCCGGCTCTTCAGAGTGATGAGGCTGGTCAAACTGCTGTCTCGGGGAGAAGGGATACGGACCCTGCTGTGGACCTTCATCAAGTCCTTTCAAGTGAGGGGAGACTCAGACTCAAGTCAAGACCATTGACAATTGAGATGCAAGGGGGTCACGGGGGTCAACTCGAATTAAGTCAGTCAATTCAGGAGGGAAGTATACTGGAATGGAAATTCTATAAATCTGAGTTAGATATAACTGAGGTTTGGGAGGAAAGACCACACCTCAACGTCTTTTAGTTCTGGTCTGTACCTGGCCAATCATTTAAAAAAGATATATATTTTAAATGAATTATCAATAAACCGATATTTTTTTTAGATAGCCTATTTATTTATTTATTTAAGTTTTTCCATATTAGAATTTTCCTTTCAAATCACTTCCTGAATTGAGTGTCTTAAATTCAGCTTGACCCTGACCTTGACCCTGACCCTGCTTGAGGGAGGAATGTAGACGGGAGGAATGATGTGTCCAGCTAACCAGTCAGCATCTAACTGTCTCTCAAAACCCCGATACCCTTCATATGCATGCTGTCATAGCCTACTCGCCATGCTACAGGTTAATAAGGCTTACACGTTGAGATGGTATTTCTAGGGTGAAGATAAGCTATCCTTCGTAGGTCCCGTGTGGCTCAGTTGGTAGAGCATGGTGCTTGCAACGCCAGGGTTGTGGGTTCAATTCCCACGAGGGGACCAGGATGAAAATGCATGAACTTTAACACCAGTCTCTTTAAATAAGAGTTTCTGAACGTTTTAAATGTAGGTGGTTTTATAGGAGCACTCCCCCAAATAAAACCCAAAACGTTTGATAAAGGGGTTCTGATAAAATAGTTATTTCTCTTGTGTTGGACAGTGGGGAAATGGACGGGGACTATTTTTGCAGCAGTGTGTTACCGTAGCTTGTGTTTTTGGTGCTGTGGTGCTAGACAGTGTTGTTGACGTGTCACTGATCTCTCTCTGTCCCCCCCCCCCCTAGGCCCTCCCCTATGTAGCACTGCTCATAGTGATGCTCTTTTTCATCTACGCCGTCATTGGAATGCAGGTAAGAACTGCTGGTCAGCCCCCGAGCATCTGGGATTGGTCCCGCCTTTTTCTCTCCTCTGTTTCTCTCCTCTATTTCTCTCCCCTCCCTCTGTTTCTCTCCTCTGTTTCCATCCTCTGTTTCTCTCCCCTCCCTCTGTTTCTCTCCTCTGTTTCTCTCCTCTATTTCTCTCCCCTCCCTCTGTTTCTCTCCTCTGTTTCCATCCTCTGTTTCTCTCCCCTCCCTCTGTTTCTCTCCCCTCCCTCTGTTTCTCTCCCCTCCCTCTGTTTCTCTCCTCTGTTTCTCTCCCCTCCCTCTGTTTCTCTCCCCTCCCTCTGTTTCTCTCCTCTGTTTCTCTCCCCTCCCTCTGTTTCTCTCCCCTCCCTCTGTTTCTCTCCTCTGTTTCTCTCCTCTAGCCAGTCCTGTCCTGTCTGTTTCTCTCCTCTAGCCAGTCCTGTCCTGTCTGTTTCTCTCCTCTAGCCAGTCCTGTCCTGTCTGTTTCTCTCCTCTAGCCAGTCCTGTCCTGTCTGTTTCTCTCCTCTAGCCAGTCCTGTCCTGTCTGTTTCTCTCCTCTAGCCAGTCCTGTCCTGTCTGTTTCTCTCCTCTAGCCAGTCCTGTCCTGTCTGTTTCTCTCCTCTAGCCAGTCCTGTCCTGTCTGTTTCTCTCCTCTAGCCAGTCCTGTCCTGTCTGTTTCTCTCCTCTAGCCAGTCCTGTCCTGTCTGTGTCGTTGGCTGTTCTAACCTTTAACCCCAGGTTCTGTATGTTCTGTCCTGTTTTCTCCTCCACACTATAATAACCTTTCATCTCTCTACGTTGTATCTCTAGGGGCTGCTTTCCCAGGCACACTTTAAGCCTAGTCCAGGAATTAAAAGCATGCATTGAAAGTGATGTTAATACCAGGACTAGGCTGAATCCATGTCTGGGCAACCAGCACTAGATGTTGTTACATTATATACATGTTGAGAAGCCTTGTGGTTATTGTCCTGTCTCCTCGGCCCCCTGTCATCTGTGGCACTGACCTGACGATGTCACCTGTCCTCTGTGGCGTGGCTGTCTTGCACCATGTTGACCTGGCGTGCCCTGTGTCTCCTAACAACCTTGCCCCCTGCAGATGTTTGGTAAGATAGCCCTGAGAGACAACAGTCAGATCAACAGGAACAACAACTTCCAGACCTTCCCCCAGGCTACACTGCTGCTCTTCAGGTGAGCCACTCGTCTGTTCTGCTCCTCTCTGTCCAGACTGTAAAACCACCGGCACAAATTCATGATTTAAAAGCCCCCCGACAGATCTGAAGATCATGAAAGCACTGCCAACTCAGAGTCATGGTGTTTTATCAAACCCCTACGCTTCCTTTCCGTCTCTTCTGCAAGCCGTGATGTCCTTTCCCACTTTTTGTTTGAAAACTCTACCTTTGAAGGTAGGACAACCATGCAGCATTTCACCACCAGCTGGACCCTTCATGGAACCCATTCTTCCTGTACAGTAGAGCATTCTGTGTGTGACAGCTGGTTGTTTACCTGTGCCCAGGTGTGCCACAGGCGAGGCGTGGCAGGAGATCATGCTGGCATGCGCCCCCATGCGACCCTGTGAGAAGGGGTCAGAGGTGGGGCCAGCCAGCGAGGACCAGTGTGGGAGTCACTTCGCTATCTTCTACTTCGTCAGCTTCTACATGCTCTGTGCCTTCCTGGTAAGTAGCTATGGAGAGCGGGGAGGGACAATCCCACTAGCTACAGAGAGAAAGGAGGAACAATCCCACTAGCTACGGAGAGCAGGGAGGAACAATCCCACTAGCTACAGAGAGCCAGGGGGGACAATCCCACTAGCTACAGAGAGCAGGGAGGGACAATCCCACTAGCTTCAGAGAGCAGGGAGGGACAATCCCACTAGCTTCAGAGAGCAGGGAGGGACAATCCCACTAGCTACAGAGAGAAAGGAGGAACAATCCCACTAGCTTCAGAGAGCAGGGAGGGACAATCCCACTAGCTACAGAGAGAAAGGAGGAACAATCCCACTAGCTACGGAGAGCAGGGAGGGACAATCCCACTAGCTTCAGAGAGCCAGGAGGGACAATCCCACTAGCTTCAGAGAGCAGGGAGGGACAATCCCACTAGCTACAGAGAGCAGGGAGGGATAATCCCACTAGCTACAGAGAGCAGGGAGGGACAATCCCACTAGCTACAGAGAGCAGGGAGGGACAATCCCACTAGCTTCAGAGAGCAGGGAGGGACAATCCCACTAGCTTCAGAGAGCAGGGAGGGATAATCCCACTAGCTAGAGAGAGCAGGAGGGACAATCCCACTAGCTACAGAGAGCCAGGAGGGACAATCCCACTAGCTACAGAGAGCCAGGAGGGACAATCCCACTAGCTACAGAGAGCAGGGAGGGACAATCCCACTAGCTACGGAGACCCAGGAGGGACAATCCAACTAGCTACAGAGAGCCAGGAGGGACAATCCCACTAGCTACAGAGAGCAGGGAGGGACAATCCCACTAGCTACAGAGAGCAGGGAGGGACAATCCAACTAGCTACAGAGAGCAGGGAGGGACAATCCAACTAGCTACGGAGAGCAGGGAGGGACAATCCCACTAGCTACAGAGAGCAGGGAGGGACAATCCTACTAGCTACAGAGAGCAGGGAGGGACAATCCAACTAGCTACGGAGAGCAGGGAGGGACAATCCCACTAGCTACAGAGAGCAGGGAGGGACAATCCTACTAGCTACAGAGAGCAGGGAGGGACAATCCCACTAGCTACAGAGAGAAAGGAGGGGCAATCCCACTGGTAGAGAAACCCATAGTTTTGTATTCCATACTTTTATAACAAATCAAAAGATGGTTTGCAGTCAACTTTACACTTCTAACATAATGACACACATGGACTGATCTTGATTTCCAGGTATTCAGGAGAGTTTTGTTATTGATCTGTCAGCTGTCATTGGGACTGTTGAGTTGATTATTCTGGTCTGTTATCTCTCTGTCAGCTGTCATTGGGACTGATGAGTTGATTATTCTGGTCTGTTGTCTCTCTGTCAGCTGTCATTGGGACTGTTGAGTTGATTATTCTGGTCTGTTATTTTTCTGTCAGCTGTCATTGGGACTGATGAGTTGATTATTCTGGTCTGTTATTTTTCTGTCAGCTGTCATTGGGACTGTTGAGTTGATTATTCTGGTCTGTTATTTTTCTGTCAGCTGTCATTGGGACTGATGAGTTGATTATTCTGGTCTGTTATTTTTCTGTCAGCTGTCATTGGGACTGATGAGTTGATTATTCTGGTCTGTTATTTTTCTGTCAGCTGTCATTGGGACTGATGAGTTGATTATTCTGGTCTGTTATCTCTCTGTCAGCTGTCATTGGGACTGATGAGTTGATTATTCTGGTCTGTTATCTCTCTGTCAGCTGTCATTGGGACTGATGAGTTGATTATTCTGGTCTGTTGTCTCTCTGTCAGCTGTCATTGGGACTGATGAGTTGATTAATGGGGTCTGTTGTCTCTCTGTCCACAGATCATCAACCTGTTTGTGGCTGTGATCATGGATAACTTTGACTACCTGACCAGAGACTGGTCTATTCTAGGACCACACCACCTGGATGAGTTCAAGAGGATCTGGGCTGAATACGACCCAGAGGCCAAGTCAGTGGACCTTCAAACAGCATCTCTCTCCTTCCTTCCTTCCCTCCCTC
>NC_052344.1:25771942-25861942 GCF_016432855.1 Salvelinus namaycush | reverse complement strand
CACTTCAGTATCCACTACACTTCATAATCCACTACACTTCAGTATCCACTACACTTCAGTATCCACTACACTTCAGTATCCACTACACTTCAGAACCCACTACACTTCAGTACCCACTACACTTCATAACCCACTACACTTCAGTATCTACTACACTTCAGTATCCACTACACTTCATAACCCACTACACTTCAGTACCCACTACACTTCAGTATCCACTACACTTCAGGATCTACTACACTTCATAACCCACTACACTTCAGTATCCACTACACTTCAGTACCCACTACACTTCAGTACCCACTACACTTCAGTATCCACTACACTTCAGTATCTACTACACTTCAGAACCCACTACACTTCAGTATCCACTACACTTCATAACCCACTACACTTCAGTACCCACTACACTTCAGTATCCACTACACTTCAGTATCTACTACACTTCAGAACCCACTACACTTCAGTATCCACTACACTTCAGTATCTACTACACTTCAGAACCCACTACACTTCAGTATCTACTACACTTCAGAACCCACTACACTTCAGTATCTACTACACTTCAGTATGCACTACGCTTCATAACCCACTACACTTCAGTACCCACTACACTAAAGTACCCATTACACTTCAGTATCTACTACACTTCAGTACCCACTACACTTCAGTACCCACTACACTTCAGTACCTACTACACTAAAGTACCCATTACACTTCAGTATCGACTACACTTCAGTACCCACTACACTTCAGTACCCACTACACTTCAGTATCTACTACACTTCAGTACCCACTACACTTCAGTACCTACTACACTAAAGTACCCATTACACTTCAGTATCGACTACACTTCAGTATCCACTACACTTCATAACCCACTACACTTCAGTACCCACTACACTTCAGTATCCACTACACTTCAGTATCTACTACACTTCAGAACCCACTACACTTCAGTATCCACTACACTTCAGTATCTACTACACTTCAGAACCCACTACACTTCAGTATCTACTACACTTCAGAACCCACTACACTTCAGTATCTACTACACTTCAGAACCCACTACACTTCAGTACCCACTACACTAAAGTACCCATTACACTTCAGTATCTACTACACTTCAGTACCCACTACACTTCAGTACCCACTACACTTCAGTACCTACTACACTAAAGTACCCATTACACTTCAGGATCTACTACACTTCATAACCCACTACACTTCAGTATCCACTACACTTCAGTACCCACTACACTTCAGTACCCACTACACTTCAGTATCCACTACACTTCAGTATCTACTACACTTCAGAACCCACTACACTTCAGTATCCACTACACTTCATAACCCACTACACTTCAGTACCCACTACACTTCAGTATCCACTACACTTCAGTATCTACTACACTTCAGAACCCACTACACTTCAGTATCCACTACACTTCAGTATCTACTACACTTCAGAACCCACTACACTTCAGTATCTACTACACTTCAGAACCCACTACACTTCAGTATCTACTACACTTCAGTATGCACTACGCTTCATAACCCACTACACTTCAGTACCCACTACACTAAAGTACCCATTACACTTCAGTATCTACTACACTTCAGTACCCACTACACTTCAGTACCCACTACACTTCAGTACCTACTACACTAAAGTACCCATTACACTTCAGTATCGACTACACTTCAGTACCCACTACACTTCAGTACCCACTACACTTCAGTATCTACTACACTTCAGTACCCACTACACTTCAGTACCTACTACACTAAAGTACCCATTACACTTCAGTATCGACTACACTTCAGTATCCACTACACTTCATAACCCACTACACTTCAGTACCCACTACACTTCAGTATCCACTACACTTCAGTATCTACTACACTTCAGAACCCACTACACTTCAGTATCCACTACACTTCAGTATCTACTACACTTCAGAACCCACTACACTTCAGTATCTACTACACTTCAGAACCCACTACACTTCAGTATCTACTACACTTCAGAACCCACTACACTTCAGTATCTACTACACTTCAGTATCTACTACACTTCAGTATGCACTACGCTTCATAACCCACTACACTTCAGTACCCACTACACTAAAGTACCCATTACACTTCAGTATCTACTACACTTCAGTACCCACTACACTTCAGTACCCACTACACTTCAGTACCTACTACACTAAAGTACCCATTACACTTCAGTATCGACTACACTTCAGTACCCACTACACTTCAGTACCCACTACACTTCAGTATCTACTACACTTCAGTACCCACTACATTTCAGTACCCACTACACTTCAGAACCCACTACACTTCAGTATCTACTACACTTCAGTATCTACTACACTTCAGTACCTACTACACTTCAGTATCTACTACACTTCAGAACCCACTACACTTCAGTATCTACTACACTTCAGTATCTACTACACTTCAGTATCTACTACACTTCAGTACCCACTACACTAAAGTACCCATTACACTTCAGTATCTACTATACTTCAGTATCTACTACACTTCAGTACCCACTACACTTCAGTACCCACTACACTTCAGTACCCACTACACTTCAGAACCCACTACATTTCAGTACCCACTACACTTCAGAACCCACTACACTTCAGTATCTACTACACTTCAGTATCTACTACACTTCAGTACCCACTACACTTCAGTATCTACTACACTTCAGTATCTACTACACTTCAGTACCCTCAACACTTCAGTATCTACTACACTTCAGTATCTACTACACTTCAGTATCTACTACACTTCAGAACCCACTACACTTCAGTATCTACTACACTTCAGTATCTACTACACTTCAGTGTCTACTACACTTCAGAACCCACTACACTTCAGTAACTACTACACTTCCGTATCTACTACACTTCAGTATCTACTACACTTCAGTACCCACTAAATGGCATTCTCATCCACTTTGACACCTAAACACTATCCCGCCTCAATAGAGGGAGACATTGCTGTTCCAGTCATAAACCAGACCATCCACTTTGACACCTAACCAC
The DNA here is from genome assembly GCF_016432855.1 of Salvelinus namaycush. Lineage (NCBI taxonomy): Eukaryota > Metazoa > Chordata > Actinopteri > Salmoniformes > Salmonidae > Salvelinus > Salvelinus namaycush. Next base: position 25,858,877 of record NC_052344.1, on the reverse strand, counting down.
TATCCCGCCCCAATAGAGGGAGACATTGCTGTTCCAGTCATAAACCAGGCCTATGCTTTGCATTGTCCATACGACATAGACTGAATAGATTTAGTTATAATAGCAGAATAGCAGAATAGCAGAATAGCAGAATAGCATGACTGTGCGCTTTTAGATGGATATAACGCTACACAATACTCATCCCTCTCTCTCTCCTCCTTCTCTTTCTCTCCTCCTTCTCTCTCTCCTCCTCTCTCTCTCCTCCTTCTCTCTCTCTCCTCCTTCTCTTTCTCTCCTCCTTCTCTCTCTCCACCTCCTCTCTCTCCTCACTCTCTCTTCCCCCTCTCTCTCCTCCTTCTCTCTCTCTCTCCTCCTTCTCTCTCTCCACCTCTCTCTCCTCCTTCTCTCTCTCTCTCCTCCTTCTCTCTCTCTCCACCTCTCTCTCCTCCTTCTCTCTCTCTCCACCTCCTCTCTCTCCTCACTCTCTCTTCCCCCTCTCTCTCCTCCTTCTCTCTCTCTCTCCTCCTTCTCTCTCTCCACCTCTCTCTCCTCCTTCTCTCTCTCTCCTCCTCTCTCTCCACCTCCTCTCTCTCCTCACTCTCTCTTCCCACTCTCTCTCCTCCTTCTCTCTCTCTCTCCTCCTTCTCTCTCCACCTCTCTCTCTCCTCCTTCTCTCTCTCCACCTCCTCTCTCTGCTCACTCTCTCTTCCCCCTCTCTCTCCTCCTTCTCTCTCTCTCTCCTTCTTCTCTCTCTCCACCTCTCTCTCCTCACTCTCTCTTCCCCCTCTCTCTCCTCCTTCTCTCTCTCTCCACCTCTCTCTCCTCCTCTGCTCTCTCCTCCTCCTCTCTCTCCGCCTCCTCTCTCTCCTCCTCTGCTCTCTCCTCCTCTTCTCTCCTCTCCCTCTCTCTCCGCCTCCTCTCTCTCCTCCCCCTCTCGCTCGCTCCTCCTACAGCGAGCGGGTGGGTTGTTCGGCAACCATGTCAGCTACTACAACGACGGGCGCGACAGCGGGCGCAACACCTTCCCACAATCCTTCACCACGCAGCGCCCGCTCCACATCAGCCAGACGGGCAGCCCCGGCGAGGGCGAGTCCCCGTCCCACGAGAAGTTGATGGACTCCACCACCTTCACCCCAAGCTCCTACTCTTCCTCGGGCTCCAACGCTAACATCAACAATGCCAACAACACGGCGGTCCCCGGTGTGGTAGTGGGGGTTGGTGGTCCAGGGGGGGTCAGCCGTTTCCCTAGCCCCAGCATCAGTACTGTGGACGGGCAGAGCCGACCCCCGCTAACCCCGATACTACTGCCGAGGTCTGCATGGTGCTTCCCTCCCAAGAGGTGGGTGTCTCTCTGGTTGCTCTGGGTTCTGTAGAGAACTCTGGGGTTATTCTCTAGTCTGTCTTTTATCAGTAACCTCTCTAGGCCACCTGTGGATCTGTCGCTAATTCTGATTGGTAGTCAACGGTAACTTCTTTTGTCTGTCTGTCTCTCTCTCCTTCTCTCTTCCTCTCCACACTGACTGACGCTGAGCACAGGGTGTGTTTCTACGACTCCCTCATGCGGTATGTTGCTCTCTCAGGAAGAGAGAGAGAGAGGGAGTTGTAATGCCCAGGAGGCATCAGTATGGAAGGGTTCTGCCAACCCTGTTGTCCATACAGTCCATGGCTGGATCCTTGCTGCAGTGAGCTAAAGATACTTAGGGACAGACAAGAGTCTGGACTTCAGTCAATATTGAACCTGTTTTTACTCTTCTGGTGTGATCTTGGTATATTTCTACCAGAGGAGGAAGAGATGTATATTGTACAGAACAGGATGTGGATATGCATCCCCTACAGTGTGTTTAGCTCATGTAGCTCTGGTTGGATCCACCCTGACAGGAGTGACATCACAGGAAGTTGGTGGCATCTTAATTGGGGAGGACATGGCTCATGTTAATGCCTGGAGCGGAATAGGTGGAAGGGTATGAAATACGTCAAACACGTGGTTTCCATGGTTTCCAGATGTTTGATGCCATTCCATTTGCTCCGTTCCGGATATTATTATGAGCCGTCCTCCCCTCAGCAGCCTCCTGTGGGTGACATGTGAGTGGCTTACTTCCTCCTCAACACAGCCTAGTGATTCAACCTGGTTGGATCCTCCTAAAGCTTTCATTCAGCTCTGTAGAGTATAATACAGCGCGCGGCTGGACCACTGTCATCTCCCATGTGTTGATTCTCTATTCATTCTGCTTCTCGTCGCCATCTTGCTTCTAACCACCGTGCTTCCTCCCCTCTCTCCCTGCTGCTGTTGGGGATAATCCTCCTGTCTTTCTATTGTTTCTTGTGAGCTGGTTAGTGAGAGGTGGTTTTTTTGTTTTTTTTATCCTCTGCAGCTCGGACTCCACTGACAGCCGTCTGCCGTTCATCAGGCGAGAGGAGGCGTCGACGGACGAAACGTACGATGAGAGTTACGCGGACGAGAGAGAATACCACCGAAGCGACCAGAACATTCTCACCTCAGACATGTACTGCTTCTCTCCACCTCTCTCTCTTCTATCCTCCCCTCTCTTCTTCTCTGCTTCTCTCCACCTCTCTCTCTTCTATCCTCCCCTCTCTTCTTCTCTGCTTCTCTCCACCTCTCTCTTCTATCCTCCCCTCTCTTCTTCTCTGCTTCTCTCCACCTCTCTCTCTTCTATCCTCCCCTCTCTTCTTCTCTGCTTCTCTCCACCTCTCTCTCTTCTATCCTCCCCTCTCTTCTTCTCTGCTTCTCTCCACTTCTCTCTCTTCTATCCTCCCCTCTCTCCTTCTCTGCTTCTCTCCACCTCTCTCTCTTCTATCCTCCCCTCTCTTCTTCTCTGCTTCTCTCCACCTCTCTCTCTTCTATTCTCCCCTCTCTTCTTCTCTACTTCTCTCCACCTCTCTCTCTTCTATCCTCCCCTTTCTTCTTCTCTGCTTCTCTCACTCTCGATATTTCCCTCTGTCTTTTTATCTGTGTTTTCTCATTGTCCCTCTCCCCCTCTCTCTCTCTCTCTCTCTCTCTCTCTCTCTCTCTTACACCATGAAAAGATATGCCTTTCATGGTCTCTGTAGGCCCCACATTAACGTGTGTGTGTGTGTGTGCGTGCGTGCGTGCGTGCGTGCGTGCGTGCGTGCGTGCGTGCGTGCGTGCGTGCGTGCGTGTGTGACCTTGCGTCTGTGTGTGTTTTCAGGCTGGTGTATCAGGATGAGGAGAGCAAGCAGCTGACTCCTATGGAGGAAGGAGAGGACAGGAGACCCTGGCACTCCCCCAGACGAGGCTTCCTCTGTCCCACAGCTCTGGGTAAGACCTGCCTGTCTAAGACCACACTACTACAACAGCCCTTAGACCTCACTCCAACCTCACTAACCTCCAACTCCTCACCCAAACCAAACACCCCTATCCCATACCTAATCCCCAGAGTTAGACCTGTCTGCCTAAAGCATTGGGTAATATTTTAATATCAACACGACAGCCCTTAAACCCCCACTAACCTCCAACTCTTCACTCAAACTAATACCCCTTACCCCTACTCTACTTAACTCCCCACTCAACCCCCCTCCCACACCCCCCTCCCACACCTCCCCTCCACACCTCCCCCCACACCCCCCTCCCACACCTCCCTCCCACACCTCCCTCCCACACCTCCCACCCACACCTCCCTCCCACCACCCCCCCACACCTCCCCCCCACACCCCCCTCCCACACCCCCCTCCCACACCTCCCCCCACACCTCCCCCCACACCCCCCTCCCACACCTCCCTCCCACCACCCCCCCACACCTCCCCCCCACACCCCCCTCCCACACCTCCCCCCCACACCTCCCTCCCACACCTCCCTCCCACACCTCCCTCCCACAGTCTGTTGACTTGAAATGGGGAAGTCCATTCTAGTAATTGTTATTCTATGTGTATGCAGCCTCTCCCTCACTGGTTACTTGTTAATTGGTTAATCCCTCTGGTTAGTTGTTAATTGGTGAATCCCTCTGGTTGATTGTTAATTGGTGAATCCCTCTGGTTGATTGTTAATTGGTGAATCCCTCTGGTTGATTGTTAATTGGTGAATCCCTCTGGTTGATTGTTAATTGGTGAATCCCTCTGGTTGATTGTTATTTGGTTAATCCCTCTGGTTAATTGTTAATTGGTTAATATGTCTGGTTACTTGTTAAATGGTTAATTGTTCTGGTTGATTGTTAATTGGTGAATCACTCTGGTTGATTGTTAATTGGGTAATATTTCTGGTTAATTGATATTCTATGTACATGCAGTCTCTCAGTCCTTCCCTCCCCTTGATTCAGGTCGGCGGTCGTCCTTCCATCTGGAGTGTCTGAGGAGACAGACGAGAGCAGACGTCTCCCAGAAGACAGCACTACCGCTGCACCTGGTACACCATCAGGTGAGTAGGGATGGTTTTACACACCTGGTCATTCTACAGCTAGATCAATTTTACACACCTGGTCATTCTACAGCTAGATCAGTTTTACACACCTGGTCATTCTACAGCTAGATCAGTTTTACACACCTGGTCATTTTACACTTAGATCAGTTTTACACACCTGATCATTTTACACCTAGATCAGTTTTACACACCTGGTCATTCTACAGCTAGATCAGTTTTACACACCTGGTCATTTTACACCTAGATCAGTTTTACACACCTGATCATTCTACACCTAGATCAGTTTTACACACCTGATCATTCTATACCTAGATCAGTTTTACACACCTGATCATTCTACAGCTAGATCAGTTTTACACATATGCACCCACTATACAGTATATCATTATTTTATGCCTAATTATATCTCCTTATTCTCTTTATTCATGTCACTAACACACACACACACACACACACACACACACACACACACACACACACACACACACACACACACACACACACACACACACACACACACACACACACACACACACACACACACACACTAACTAATGGATAATACACACACACACAAACACCAATGGATCACACACACGTTTATTTTTCATATACGCATGTCTAAACATAACTCGTTCCCCCCCCACCCTCCCAGGCACTAGCAGTAGCAGGTCTGAGCCCCCTGCTTCGACGGAGCCACTCCCCGACCCTCTTCACGCAGCTCTGCTCTACGTCTCCTACCAGTCCCACAGGCCGGGGTAGCCAGGCCTCCTACCAGCGTGTGCCCGCCCTCCGCCTCCAGGGCACCGGCTCCTACGAGCTCAACTCCAGCCTGCCCTCGGTCAACTGTGGGCCGTGGTACAGCGACAGCAACGGGAACAGTTCCGGTATCAGCCCTGGGGTGGTTACGGCTAGCCAGCGGCCGCCGCGGCCCGTCTCCCTCACTGTGCCTAGCTCGGTGCACAAGGACGCTACATCGTTGTCCCACGGTAGCGCCGGCAGCCTGGTGGAAGCGGTAAGTGAATGATGAATGTTTCATCTCTGCTCTCCATCTCTCTCTCTCTCTCTCTCTCTCTCTCTCTCTCTCTCTCTCTCTCTCTCTCTCTCTCTCTCTCTCTCTCTCAGCATGCTATATTCTCCTCATATCTGAGTTTTCTCTGGGCTGAAAAATGACCCAGAGGTCAAGTTAGTAGAAGTTCAAACCTCACACAGCATCTCCCCTTACATCTCCTCTAAATCTTTAGCTCAAAGTCAATCTCCTCATTTTACTCTCTCTCTCTATATATACAGGTGTTGATATCAGAGGGCCTGGGCCATTTCGCTCAGGACCCGTCCTTCATCGAGGTGACCAAGCAGGAGCTGGCAGACGCGTGTGACATGACCATCGAGGAGATGGAGAACGCAGCCGACAACATCCTCAACGGCAACAACCAGCCCAGTCCCAACGGCAACCTTTTACCCTACATGCACTGCAACAGGGACCATGCTGCTTCCCAGGAGCCAGGCCTCAGCCTCAGCGATGGGCCTGGGGCCGTTCGGGGGGCCACGGCCTCTGGGGAGATTGAGGAGCTACTAGGGGCCACTCACCTAGGGCAGCACGGGGATCCGGAGGATGAGGAGGGGTTGGAGGTGGTGGGAGGGGAGGAAGAGCACACCGGGGGTGTGGAGGTGGTGGTGGAGGTGGGGCAGAGGAACAGCGGCCTGTTGGAGGATGAGGACATGGAGTGTGTAACCAGTTTGTAGGGTTGGACCCTCACACACACAGCAGCAACAGTGGACCTTGGTCTGGACCCCCCTCTATCTCTCTCTCTCTTTCTGTCTGCTGGATGAGACCTGACGTTGGCGGTCCACGGCACGGACCATTACTTCTAAACATATTTATTTAGTTTTATGGAAGAAATGTTATTTGATGGGATTGATTTGGGTTTTCGTGTGTGTGTGTGTGTGTGTTGTGTGTGTTGTGTGTATGTGTTGTGTGTGTGTGTGTGTGTGTGTGTGTGTGTGTGTGTGTGTGTGTGTGTGTGTGTGTGTGTGTGTGTGTGTGTGTGTGTGTGTGTGTGTGTGTGTGTGTGTGTGTGTGTGTGTGTGTGTGTGTCTCTGGGTGTTTCAAAAGTGCCTCACAGTTATCACGTCCTTGAACGAATGGTGGAGAACGAGGAGCAGTAAGGAAGCCTAAATGAAAAGGACAGAAGTCAGGAGACTAGAGGAGGAGTAGGGAAGCCTAAATGAAAAGGACAGAAGTCAGGAGACTAGAGGAGGAGTAGGGAAGCCTAAATGAAAAGGACAGCAGTCAGGAGACTAGAGGAGGAGTAGGGAAGCCTAAATGAAAAGGACAGAAGTCAGGAGACTAGAGGAGGAGTAGGGAAGCCTAAATGAAAAGGACAGCAGTCAGGAGACTAGAGGAGGAGTAGGGAAGCCTAAATGAAAAGGACAGAAGTCAGGAGACTAGATGAGGAAGAAGAACTGTATGTTTGTATTCCATGTGTTGTTTCTGTCTTCCCTTCCCTTCGTTCTTCAAGTGCGTCGTTTTCGGCGCTGTGGCCACCAGGCAGATGCATTCTGGGATAATAAATAACCTCTGCCCCAGCGGAGTTAGAGGTTAGAGGTCGTGCTGTTGAGGTTCTTCCTATTTCTCCTCGCGCTGCGTTGCCCTTCAGAGCCGGGCCACCTACTGTAAGACTGCTGGATTCTGCTGGCGACCAACACAGGGAACCTTTGGAAGAGGGAACTGCCAGCAAGGGGGACGTGTTTAAGGGACGGACCCTCACCCAGGATTTCTATATTGACAATTAAACATAGACACTGGACTGTACGGAGGAGCCAACGACAGGGAGAGACACTGACCACCAGGATGTGTCTATCTGTAAGGAGGAGCCAATGACAGGGAGCGACACTGACATCCAGGATGTGTCTATCTGTAAGGAGGAGCCAATGACAGGGAGCGACACTGACATCCAAGATGTTTCTATCTGTAAGGAGGAGCCAATGACAGGGAGCGACACTGACATCCAGGATGTGTCTATCTGTAAGGAGGAGCCAATGACAGGGAGCGATACAGAGAGACGCTGACATCCAGGATGTGTTTATCTGTATCATGCTCAGCTGTCGTGCCGTCCACCAACACCCTACGCCCTCCTCCTCTCCTCCATCCCTCTTTCCTCCCTCCACCACTCGCTCACCTCCCTCTCTGTCATAATGCCGTCACTTCCTCATCACATGCAGCCACTTCCTGTTCCAAACAGGAAACAGGAAGTGTTGACTAACGTCTGGTCCTAAACAGGGACAGCGCCACCTAGCTGCCATGGTTACCTCAACCTCCCATCCTCCGTTCGCTCTCTCTCTCTCTCAGTTCAGTTATTAAATCTGCATTGTTTTGGTTGTAGTCGTTTATCGGTTATAGTTTTAAACTCCTCAGTGGTCCGTTCATCCCGCTATCCTCGCTGTATGATGTGTTGGGGGATGAGTGTAGGAAAGGAGGGGAAGAACCTGGGCAGGGCTGAGGTAAGCTATGGCCTTTCTTGTCTGTGACAATACAGTGGCTAGGTGTTGGTGCCAAGTTGCTATAATCACCACAACACACAGATCAGAATCCGATCCACTTCATGTATTTTACACACACACACAAACAGTATTGTGCAAAACTGGCCAGACTTGATTTATTAATTTGTTATTTTTCATGATGTTATTTATCCTTATTTTTGCCCAAATCGGGGTGCTGGCCCTAACTGTGTATTTTGCTTGATTTATGTTTTAAGAGATTTTAAGAAGTTAAGAAGTATTGAAACCTGTGTGTGTGGGGTGCAGCGGCAGGACGTAGTAAAATGTGTACCTATCAGTATGCATCTTTTAAACACATTGTATTTATTTATTTATTTATTTTGTCCCTGAGGTGAAAGCTGTATTTTGGAGGTGAGGGGGTGAAATATAAATCGCTGTTTCTTAAAAGCAACACTATACCTAAACGGTTAAATTAAGGTAGCATTAACTAAGTATGGTGTCATGTTTCACTTTGATCTATCACCCTACCACCTGAACAGAAAACCATTTGACAGGCATGCTTCCAACGCTGAGTGTTTTTCCTCCAATCGCTGCTTTAATTATTTGATGGTTGTTTGTTGTTCTGAATATTGAACTACTGGTTTTGATCAGAGCTCATCAAGGAGCCTATCAGAGGGCAGGACGGGCTAGACCAATCAGAGAACAGGACATGATAGACCAATCAGAGAACAGAACAGGATAAGCCAATCAGACAGGGGCTCTGTGACCTTCGACACCTGAGCTGTGACATGATGACTACTATATATCACCCTGTTAGGCACTCCCATAGATATGTAGTAGAGAAGCTCATCTCCATGTTAAAACTGACCAAATGTGCCCTCTATCCAACTCTATGGGCCTGCCAGGCCTAATGAGATGCATCTGATGCAACCTCTGTGCTCCTGTCCATTGCGTCATCGCCGACAGACGGAATAAATGACCCCAACTCACAGACTGCAGCCAGACGGTACTCGTAGACTAAGAGACAAAGATAATATTCGGTGCGTAAGGAAACAATGACCCTAACTCACAGACTGCAGCCAGACGGTACTCGTAGACTAAGAGACAAAGATAATATTCGGTGCGTAAGGAAACAATGACCCTAACTCACAGACTGCAGCCAGACGGTACTCGTAGACTAAGACACAAAGATAATATTCGGTGCGTAAGGAAACAATGACCCTAACTCACAGACTGCAGCCAGACGGTACTCGTAGACTAAGACACAAAGATAATATTCGGTGCGTGAGGAAACAATGACCCCAACTCACAGACTGCAGCCAGACGGTACTCGTAGACTAAGACACAAAGATAATATTCGGTGCGTGAGGAAACAATGACCCTAACTCACAGACTGCAGCCAGACGGTACTCGTAGACTAAGAGACAAAGATAATATTCGGTGCGTGAGGAAACAATGACCCTAACTCACAGACTGCAGCCAGACGGTACTCGTAGACTAAGAGACAAAGATAATATTCGGTGCGTAAGGAAACAATGACCCTAACTCACAGATTGCAGCCAGACGGTACTCGTAGACTAAGAGACAAATATAATATTCGGTGCGTAAGGAAACAATGACCCTAACTCACAGACTGCAGCCAGACGGTACTCGTAGACTAAGAGACAAAGATAATATTCGGTGCGTAAGGAAACAATGACCCTAACTCACAGATTGCAGCCAGACGGTACTCGTAGACTAAGAGACAAAGATAATATTCGGTGCGTAAGGAAACAATGACCCTAACTCACAGATTGCAGCCAGACGGTACTCGTAGACTAAGAGACAAAGATAATATTCGGTGCGTAAGGAAACAATGACCCTAACTCACAGATTGCAGCCAGACGGTACTCGTAGACTAAGAGACAAAGATAATATTCGGTGCGTAAGGAAACAATGACCCTAACTCACAGATTGCAGCCAGACGGTACTCGTAGACTAAGAGACAAAGATAATATTCGGTGCGTAAGGAAACAATGACCCTAACTCACAGATTGCAGCCAGACGGTACTCGTAGACTAAGAGACAAAGATAATATTCGGTGCGTGAGGAAACAATGACCCTAACTCAGAGATTGCAGCCAGACGGTACTCGTAGACTAAGAGACAAAGATAATATTCGGTGCGTAAGGAAACAATGACCCTAACTCACAGATTGCAGCCAGACGGTACTCGTAGACTAAGACACAAAGATAATATTCGGTGCGTAAGGAAACAATGACCCTAACTCACAGACTGCAGCCAGACGGTACTCGTAGACTAAGAGACAAAGATAATATTCGGTGCGTGAGGAAACAATGACCCTAACTCACAGACTGCAGCCAGACGGTACTCGTAGACTAAGAGACAAAGATAATATTCGGTGCGTGAGGAATAAATGACCCTAACTCACAGACTGCAGCCAGACGGTACTCGTAGACTAAGAGACAAAGATAATATTCGGTGCGTGAGGAAACAATGACCCTAACTCACAGACTGCAGCCAGACGGTACTCGTAGACTAAGAGACAAATATAATATTCGGTGCGTGAGGAAACAATGACCCCAACTCACAGACTGCAGCCAGACGGTACTCGTAGACTAAGAGACAAATATAATATTCGGTGCGTGAGGAAACAATGACCCTAACTCACAGACTGCAGCCAGACGGTACTCGTAGACTAAGAGACAAAGATAATATTCGGTGCGTAAGGAAACAATGACCCTAACTCACAGACTGCAGCCAGACGGTACTCGTAGACTAAGAGACAAAGATAATATTCGGTGCGTAAGGAAACAATGACCCTAACTCACAGATTGCATCCAGACGGTACTCGTAGACTAAGAGACGAAGATAATATTCGGTGCGTAAGGAAACAATGACCCTAACTCAGAGATTGCAGCCAGACGGTACTCGTAGACTAAGAGACAAAGATAATATTCGGTGCGTAAGGAAACAATGACCCTAACTCACAGATTGCAGCCAGACGGTACTCGTAGACTAAGAGACAAAGATAATATTCGGTGCGTGAGGAAACAATGACCCTAACTCACAGATTGCAGCCAGACGGTACTCGTAGACTAAGAGACAAATATAATATTCGGTGCGTGAGGAAACAATGATCCCAACTCACAGACTGCAGCCAGACGGTACTCGTAGACTAAGAGACAAAGATAATATTCGGTGCGTAAGGAAACAATGACCCTAACTCACAGATTGCAGCCAGACGGTACTCGTAGACTAAGAGACAAAGATAATATTCGGTGCGTGAGGAAACAATGACCCTAACTCAGAGATTGCAGCCAGACGGTACTCGTAGACTAAGAGACAAAGATAATATTCGGTGCGTGAGGAAACAATGACCCTAACTCACAGATTGCAGCCAGACGGTACTCGTAGACTAAGACACAAAGATAATATTCGGTGCGTAAGGAAACAATGACCCTAACTCACAGACTGCAGCCAGACGGTACTCGTAGACTAAGAGACAAAGATAATATTCGGTGCGTGAGGAAACAATGACCCCAACTCACAGACTGCAGCCAGACGGTACTCGTAGACTAAGAGACAAAGATAATATTCGGTGCGTAAGGAAACAATGACCCTAACTCACAGATTGCAGCCAGACGGTACTCGTAGACTAAGAGACAAAGATAATATTCGGTGCGTAAGGAAACAATGACCCTAACTCACAGACTGCAGCCAGACGGTACTCATAGACTAAGAGACAAAGATAATATTCGGTGCGTAAGGAAACAATGACCCTAACTCACAGATTGCAGCCAGACGGTACTCGTAGACTAAGAGACAAAGATAATATTCGGTGCGTGAGGAAACAATGACCCTAACTCAGAGATTGCAGCCAGACGGTACTCGTAGACTAAGAGACAAAGATAATATTCGGTGCGTAAGGAAACAATGACCCTAACTCACAGATTGCAGCCAGACGGTACTCGTAGACTAAGAGACAAAGATAATATTCGGTGCGTGAGGAAACAATGACCCTAACTCACAGATTGCAGCCAGACGGTACTCGTAGACTAAGAGACAAATATAATATTCGGTGCGTGAGGAAACAATGACCCCAACTCACAGACTGCAGCCAGACGGTACTCGTAGACTAAGAGACAAAGATAATATTCGGTGCGTAAGGAAACAATGACCCTAACTCACAGACTGCAGCCAGACGGTACTCGTAGACTAAGAGACAAAGATAATATTCGGTGCGTAAGGAAACAATGACCCTAACTCACAGATTGCATCCAGACGGTACTCGTAGACTAAGAGACAAAGATAATATTCGGTGCGTAAGGAAACAATGACCCTAACTCACAGATTGCAGCCAGACGGTACTCGTAGACTAAGAGACAAAGATAATATTCGGTGCGTGAGGAAACAATGACCCTAACTCAGAGATTGCAGCCAGACGGTACTCGTAGACTAAGAGACAAAGATAATATTCGGTGCGTAAGGAAACAATGACCCTAACTCACAGATTGCAGCCAGACGGTACTCGTAGACTAAGAGACAAAGATAATATTCGGTGCGTGAGGAAACAATGACCCTAACTCACAGATTGCAGCCAGACGGTACTCGTAGACTAAGACACAAAGATAATATTCGGTGCGTAAGGAAACAATGACCCTAACTCACAGACTGCAGCCAGACGGTACTCGTAGACTAAGAGACAAAGATAATATTCGGTGCGTGAGGAAACAATGACCCCAACTCACAGACTGCAGCCAGACGGTACTCGTAGACTAAGAGACAAAGATAATATTCGGTGCGTAAGGAAACAATGACCCTAACTCACAGATTGCAGCCAGACGGTACTCGTAGACTAAGAGACAAAGATAATATTCGGTGCGTAAGGAAACAATGACCCTAACTCACAGACTGCAGCCAGACGGTACTCATAGACTAAGAGACAAAGATAATATTCGGTGCGTAAGGAAACAATGACCCTAACTCACAGATTGCAGCCAGACGGTACTCGTAGACTAAGAGACAAAGATAATATTCGGTGCGTGAGGAAACAATGACCCTAACTCAGAGATTGCAGCCAGACGGTACTCGTAGACTAAGAGACAAAGATAATATTCGGTGCGTAAGGAAACAATGACCCTAACTCACAGATTGCAGCCAGACGGTACTCGTAGACTAAGAGACAAAGATAATATTCGGTGCGTGAGGAAACAATGACCCTAACTCACAGATTGCAGCCAGACGGTACTCGTAGACTAAGAGACAAATATAATATTCGGTGCGTGAGGAAACAATGACCCCAACTCACAGACTGCAGCCAGACGGTACTCGTAGACTAAGAGACAAAGATAATATTCGGTGCGTAAGGAAACAATGACCCTAACTCACAGATTGCATCCAGACGGTACTCGTAGACTAAGAGACAAAGATAATATTCGGTGCGTAAGGAAACAATGACCCTAACTCACAGATTGCAGCCAGACGGTACTCGTAGACTAAGAGACAAAGATAATATTCGGTGCGTGAGGAAACAATGACCCTAACTCAGAGATTGCAGCCAGACGGTACTCGTAGACTAAGAGACAAAGATAATATTCGGTGCGTAAGGAAACAATGACCCTAACTCACAGATTGCAGCCAGACGGTACTCGTAGACTAAGAGACAAAGATAATATTCGGTGCGTGAGGAAACAATGACCCTAACTCACAGATTGCAGCCAGACGGTACTCGTAGACTAAGACACAAAGATAATATTCGGTGCGTAAGGAAACAATGACCCTAACTCACAGACTGCAGCCAGACGGTACTCGTAGACTAAGAGACAAAGATAATATTCGGTGCGTGAGGAAACAATGACCCCAACTCACAGACTGCAGCCAGACGGTACTCGTAGACTAAGAGACAAAGATAATATTCGGTGCGTAAGGAAACAATGACCCTAACTCACAGATTGCAGCCAGACGGTACTCGTAGACTAAGAGACAAAGATAATATTCGGTGCGTAAGGAAACAATGACCCTAACTCACAGACTGCAGCCAGACGGTACTCGTAGACTAAGAGACAAAGATAATATTCGGTGCGTAAGGAAACAATGACCCTAACTCACAGATTGCAGCCAGACGGTACTCGTAGACTAAGAGACAAAGATAATATTCGGTGCGTGAGGAAACAATGACCCTAACTCACAGATTGCAGCCAGACGGTACTCGTAGACTAAGACACAAAGATAATATTCGGTGCGTAAGGAAACAATGACCCTAACTCACAGACTGCAGCCAGACGGTACTCGTAGACTAAGAGACAAATATAATATTCGGTGCGTGAGGAAACAATGACCCCAACTCACAGACTGCAGCCAGACGGTACTCGTAGACTAAGAGACAAAGATAATATTCGGTGCGTAAGGAAACAATGACCCTAACTCACAGACTGCAGCCAGACGGTACTCGTAGACTAAGAGACAAAGATAATATTCGGTGCGTAAGGAAACAATGACCCTAACTCACAGACTGCAGCCAGACGGTACTCGTAGACTAAGACACAAAGATAATATTCGGTGCGTGAGGAAACAATGACCCTAACTCACAGACTGCAGCCAGACGGTACTCGTAGACTAAGACACAAAGATAATATTCGGTGCGTAAGGAAACAATGACCCTAACTCACAGACTGCAGCCAGACGGTACTCGTAGACTAAGAGACAAAGATAATATTCGCTGCGTAAGGAAACAATGACCCTAACTCACAGATTGCAGCCAGACGGTACTCGTAGACTAAGAGACAAAGATAATATTCGGTGCGTAAGGAAACAATGACCCTAACTCACAGACTGCAGCCAGACGGTACTCATAGACTAAGAGACAAAGATAATATTCGGTGCGTAAGGAAACAATGACCCCAACTCACAGACTGCAGCCAGACGGTACTCGTAGACTAAGAGACAAAGATAATATTCGGTGCGTAAGGAAACAATGACCCTAACTCACAGACTGCAGCCAGACGGTACTCGTAGACTAAGAGACAAAGATAATATTCGGTGCGTAAGGAAACAATGACCCTAACTCACAGACTGCAGCCAGACGGTACTCGTAGACTAAGACACAAAGATAATATTCGGTGCGTGAGGAAACAATGACCCTAACTCACAGACTGCAGCCAGACGGTACTCGTAGACTAAGACACAAAGATAATATTCGGTGCGTAAGGAAACAATGACCCTAACTCACAGACTGCAGCCAGACGGTACTCGTAGACTAAGAGACAAAGATAATATTCGGTGCGTGAGGAAACAATGACCCTAACTCACAGACTGCAGCCAGACGGTACTCGTAGACTAAGAGACAGAGATAATATTCGGTGCGTAAGGAAGAAATGCCACGTAATAGCAGGACGTTGGCGTTAGGAGCCTTTTCCCAGTAAACGCTTCACAGGGAGACGTACATGATCAGTGGGATTGTGATGCTACATCTCCTGTTGGATGTCTCTGCTTCGTGGGGCTACTGATCGTAAGCATGACTCAGACTGACACATGTATTATTATCAACCTAATTATGCAAATATGATGTTCAAAGTGTTCAACGTATCAATGATATTGTAGTGTGATAAATCTATCCTGATGATACAGTAGGAATCTCTGTGGTACAGACTGTCTATGATGTCACGACGTTGTCTGTACAGTGCACACACGTGTGAAGCTTAAAACATTTATAAAATATATATTTTCAATGCTTTTTCCGCCGTCCAAAAACCTTTTTGTTTTATCATGGGTCTGAACATCAAGGTTGAGGAGGTCTTTGGGCTGTCAGTGTTGCAGGACAGATTGTAATGATGATGACGGTCTTTCCCATTCCCTATATATCCCAGAGATGTTGTTAGTTACAGTAATCCAAAACTACCATCCTACCACTTTACCATCCTACCACGTAACCATTCTACTGCTTTACCATTCTACCGCTTTACCATCCTACCGCGTTACCATCATACCATGTTACCATTCTACCATGTTACCATCCTACCATGTTACCATTCTACCACGTTACCATCCTACCGCTTTACCATCCTACCACGTAACCATTCTACCGCTTTACCATCCTACCATGTTACCATCCTACCATGTTACCATCCTACCATGTTACCATTCTACCGCTTTACCATCCTACCGCGCTACCATCCTACCACGTTACTATTCTACCACGTTACCATCTACCACGTTACCATTCTACCACATTACCATCCTACCACGTTACCATCCTACCACGTTACCATCCTACCACATTACCATCCTACCACGTTACCATCCTACCACGTTACCATCCTACCACGTTACCATTCTACCACGTTACCATCCTACCGCTTTACCATCCTACCGCGCTACCATCCTACCACGTTACCATCTACCACGTTACCATCCTACCACGTTACCATTCTACCACGTTACCATCTACCACGTTACCATCCTACCGCTTTACCATCCTACCGCGTTACCATCCTACCATGTTACCATCCTACCACGTTACCATCCTACCACGTTACCATCCTACCACGTTACCATCCTACCACGTTACCATCCTACCACGTTACCCTCCTACCGCTTTACCATCCTACCGCTTTACCATCCTACCATGTTACCATTCTACCATGTTACCATCCTACCACTGTATCATCCTACCACGTTACCATCCTACCACGTTATCATCCTACCACGTTACCCTACTACCACTTTATCATCCTACCATGTTACCATCCTACCGCTTTACCATCCTACCACGTTACCATCCTACCATGTTACCATCCTACCACATTACCATCCTACCGCATTACCATCCTACAACTATCATCCTACCGCATTACCATCCTACCACTTTATCATCCTACCACTTTATCATCCTACCACTTTATCATCCTACCGCATTACCATCCTACCACTTTATCATCCTATCACGTTACCATCCTACCATTTTATCATCCTACCATGTTACCATCCTACCACGTTATCATTCTACCACGTTACCCTACTACCACTTTACCATCCTACGACGTTACCATCCTACCACATTACCATCCTACCACGTTACCATCCTACCACATTACCATCCTACCACGTTACCATCCTACCACTTTACCAGCCTGTTAAAGTTCCCATGTTGTATAGCTAGCTGCAGGGTAACTAAGCTCCTCTCTGAAGGCTCACACTTATAGCCATATAGCCTGATGAATGTTTACTTGAAACGATGACACCCCACTCCAAAATAATGCAAAGCTTGTGAACTTTTAAGTAGAGACTTCCACTCACCCACCCCTTCCCCCACCATCCTATTTCTACAGCATAGATTATTTTGGTTTCTATACATCCCCAACAAACTGTGCCATACATATATTCATATACATACAGTACTTCAAGAATACTTCAAGAGTACTTCAAGAGTACTTCAAAAGTACTTCATAGTACTTTTGAATTGGGAGGCCTGAGACCCATTGTTCGTGGCTGTGAGTTTGTGAGAGAATGCCAGAGGCTGAATCCCTGTGAGGAGTTGGTATGACGTCTATGTTGTTTGTTGGACGCTAACAGAGTTATGTTGGTATAGTAAGGAGTGAGTGGGCGCATGCTTGCAGTCCACAAGATATGCAAAAACAATGCACTAACTTAAACAAGAAGATCCATATGGTTAATTATAAAACATTTTTTTTTAAATACAGTTGTACAAAAGAAGTGATAAAGAGAACAAATTGTATTATAGATATAATATATTTATGTTTTTTTTTTTTTGGGGGGGGTTACAGCGTTATTTTAAATTGAGGAAGAAACCTGTTATACTTGAAATCAGGTTAATTTCAGTATATAATAAGATGTATTTAATTCTTGATTTCCATCTATTTTCTCTTTTTATTAGTTGTCATAAACGTTCATGAATTGAAAAACTACGAGATGTACATTATTGCATGAGATTTCAGTTCAGCATTTCAGTGTGCCAAGTTTTGAAATGTGTTGATTCTGTTAACAGGCAAAGTTCAGTATTATAACTACAAAGAAAAGGGTTGCTATTTTTCAATATATTTGTTCTGTAAATATCAACTTAGGGTCGATACATATTGCAGCTACTGTGTTGGACAGACCCATAGGAGAGGACATGCTTTGTTTAAAACTGATTTTTTGCATATCTTGTGTTTATCCAAGTGGTGAAAAGTGGTCTGTACTTTATCTGAAGCAGGGCACAGCACTCTTTCTTCATGTCTTATTCCGTTGATGACTGAGCAACCATTTCACGTCACAGATGAGGCTGACTGTGTGATGAAAGGAAGGTTTTAACGACTATACCAAATAGGAACTATCCTCTATCCCCTGAACTCTGACCCCAACCTCATTTCAGAGGACTTTTTAGGGGGGGGACAAGGTGACTGTGTTCATCCCTTATTTTGATGGTGAGTGTAAATAGTTGCTATAAGAGACAGGGGGGAAAAGAGTTGTTGAATAGAAGACCTGTTGCCTGTCTGACATTATCATTGCGTTATTGTTTTTTACATGCACGATGTGAAATAGTTTTAGATGTGGTCTCTTTGAGAGCGTATTCCCCACAAGATAGACCCAGTAGACAAATTAAAATTTTATCACATTGACAATCCATCTGACGAATAAGGATATATATTTATTGAAGGTATACATAGTCTTTTGGAGAGAGTTTATGAACAGGAGGAAACATCAAAGTATTGTGTATAACATGCATGGACTTGTCCAAAAGGCATAGCACTGGCCATGATGGAATGACACATATCATTTCACTGGTTCACGATTGTATATATTTTTTTATAAACTATATATTATCATAGGTTCGTTTATAAATACAATATATCACTCCTCTGAATGTCGGGGTATAAAGGAAGGAGAATGTATTGCGTGAAATGTCCAGAGGTGGTGTTGGAACAGAACTACAGGACATGGTTGTTGAACGACACGTCCTCGGTAGCCGACGTTGACCCCTTGTGTTGTATTTTGATTGAACGAAGGTTGTGGAACGTTTACTCCAACAACGACGTCATATCGTTTTACTGGGACTTTTATTGATAAAGGGACAACGGTGAGACCATGGATTGTATTTTAGCATTAAAAGGGCTTTCTGAAGGAGGCTTAGGCTATAGGCCCTGGTCAAATGTAGTGTACTATATAGGGAATAGGACTCTGGTAAAATGTAGTGTACTATTAGGGAATAGGGCCCTGGTCAAATGTAGTGTACTATATAGGGAATAGGGCCCTGGTCAAATGTAGTGTACTATATAGGGAATAGGGCCCTGGTCAAATGTAGTGTACTATATAGGGAATAGGGCCCTGGTCAAATGTAGTGTACTATATAGGGAATAGGACTCTGGTAAAATGTAGTGTACTATATAGTATATAGGGAATATGGAGCCATTTAGGACATAAGTATATGTAATAATTTCCATATAAAGGACTGAGGTTAGGCCCATGTACATAATCTACCTACAGTATATATCTTCCAAAGCCTTTGTGTTGCTGTATTTGCACCCCTGCTTCAGTCACTGCTGTCATCGAATGTGTTTCGTTTAGACCCCCCTCTAAACATTTAGCTACACCCTCCCTCCTCTCTTTGGGTTGTGTCCTGTGAATTCCCCCGTATTCATTCAGGGTGCTGTGTGCTAAACTATTGTGCTGCAGTGTTTGTGTGGCGTCAGGTACCTCGTCTCGGATGACGAGTGCAATTGTTGAAAGCCATGGATGCCTTGTCAGGCCCGGGCTGACATGTCTTCGCTGTTGTCTCTGTAGCGTTGTGGCTGTGGCATGCTGGGTAAGTTGTTGACAGAAAAGGTACTGCTACTCGTAGAAACATAGGTGATTATATGAAAGTTGACGCTTCTAATTATCAATGAATTATCAAGGTGGACGAGGTGCAATTTGTAGCACTGGAAAGACCACCTCTCCTTGACGAGTTAAATAGGTTTTTATTAACAAATAACTATACATACAATACAATGTCATTCATAGACATTTCACCCCCAAAAAAATCTAATTTGCCAAAAATATGTTCCCTGTTTCCCTCAGTGATGTTGAAAGATCATAAATGTGGAGCTCATTTTGTTCTCTTTTAGAGAACCTTTTGAATCAGTCAGTCACTTTATCTGAAGGAAAAGTGTTAAGGACTTTCTGAAGAACATGATCGGACACTGACAAGTGGTTTACCAGCGGTGGACTGCTGACTGTGCCGGATGTGGGCCACCACATGATTACTAGCTGGGGGAATAGGTTCTGGGTGACACTGGCCAAAGACATTGATAGTTCCCCATGGACTGCTGTTCAGGTCAGCTTGTCACATATCCTCGACTGAGGGATAACCATAGAGACGTACTAGAGAGATCATCTATCTAAACAGGCTTGGTTGAAATGGCTGATCCTCTTGTTGTGATGTTAACAGTAACCAGCTGTATTTGTCACAGTTTTCACAGATTCCTTTATTAAGACGTGACTCTGTACCACAGTATTACAGATTCCTTTATTGAGACGTGACTCTGTACCACAGTATTACAGATTCCTTTATTGAGACGTGACTCTGTAACACAGTATTACAGATTCCTTTATTAAGACGTGACTCTGTAACACAGTATTACAGATTCCTTTATTAAGACGTGACTCTGTACCACAGTATTACAGATTCCTTTATTGAGACGTGACTCTGTACCACAGTATTACAGATTCCTTTATTAAGACGTGACTCTGTAACACAGTATTACAGATTCCTTTATTGAGACGTGACTCTGTACCACAGTATTACAGATTCCTTTATTGAGACGTGACTCTGTAACACAGTATTACAGATTCCTTTATTAAGACGTGACTCTGTACCACAGTATTACAGATTCCTTTATTGAGACGTGACTCTGTAACACAGTATTACAGATTCCTTTATTGAGACGTGACTCTGTACCACAGTATTACAGATTCCTTTATTGAGACGTGACTCTGTAACACAGTAATACAGATTCCTTTATTAAGACGTGACTCTGTACCACAGTATTACAGATTCCTTTATTGAGACGTGACTCTGTACCACAGTATTACAGATTCCTTTATTGAGACGTGACTCTGTAAGACAGTATTACAGATTCCTTTATTGAGATGTGACTCTGTAACACAGTATTACAGATTCCTTTATTGAGACGTGACTCTGTAACACAGTATTACAGATTCCTTTATTGAGACGTGACTCTGTAACACAGTATTACAGATTCCTTTATTGAGATGTGACTCTGTAAGACAGTATTACAGATTCCTTTATTGAGACGTGACTCTGTAACACAGTATTACAGATGGATCTTATATTTTCTTGTAAATTAATTGTTGTTGATCATTTTGATCGAGACATAAATATTTTAAGAACTATTTTAAATATAGACTTTATTTTCCTTTTCTAGGTAAAGTCAAGATCTAGTTAGTGTTTACTAATTAAACATCTCTCATCCCTTTCCTTTTTTGAAATGAAAGAATATCCCTTTTTCAGTTTTGTTGTACGACCATTATACATTATGTAATGGGGGAAGAAAACACAAAACTGTTTATGAATTAAAAACACTATTTTATATATCCTGAATGAAACATATATCTATAGTAATTCCTTATATTGTGGATAGCATATTTTTTAGGAATGTTAACTGGAGTAACGAGTTATAGGCTGAATTGAAACCTTTCAGATGCTACAGGTAGCTACAGTATAGAGAGACCTCATACTGCTGAGACTACTCACAATGTATGGGCGTGGTTATCAGAGAGGAAACTGTCTTGTTGAGGATTTACGTTTTAACTAAATGCTTCGCCACTATTGACAGATGTAATGTTTCCCCAAAATCCCACATCATGCTAGCAAGCCAAGCCTTTATCAGAAACATGTTGAGTGTGTGTCATTTGCTGCTTGAGCATCCATCCATCCATCCATGTTGCATGGGTAGAAGACCGGGACAGGTCAAAGGGCATGCTCTAGTAGTAGAATGGAAGCATGCTGTTTTGACCTCTCACCTTTGACTCTTGACCTCCACTTTGACTGACAGCATCCACGTTGCGCTGCACAGGTTATAACTTCCGTAGGAACCTTGATAGACATGACTTAACTAACCCAGAACCACCGTACATAAGTTTGACGTCAACAAACACCTCCCAAGAGTAGCAAAATCAGGAGCACCTTTCTTTTAAAGTCCTCTTCTTAAAAGACTGTTAGTATATTAATACTCATTATTATAATCATCAATATTATGCAGACGTGTTGGAGACATTTCTAGAGGAGATCACTATTTTGCACATAAACCACTATCTAGTTTGACAATGACTGCTCTTACAAAATAAAAGGCGCTATCTAGAACCTTAAAGGGAGATTCGGCTGTCTCCATAGGAGAACCCTTTTGGGTTGCAGGTAGAACCGTTTTGGGTTCCATGTAGAACCCTTTCTATGGAGGGTTCTAAATGGAACAAAAAAAAGGGTTCTGTCTGGAACCAAAAAGAGTTCTCCTACGGGGACAGCCGAATACCCCCTTATGGAACCATTTTTTCTAAGAATATACACAGAGGCGTTGAGAGGAAAGAGCTAAGAAGTTAATGTCTCGATTTAAAAGATAGCATGAATATGACTGTCTGAACTAGCACCCATTCCCTTTATAGTGCACTACTTTTGACCAATGAAGGCCACTGGTCTAAAGTAGTGCCCTATGTAGGGAATAGGTTTCCATTTGAGAAGCAGACTATGACTCGTTTTCAAGAGGCCTTACTGGCCAGTAAGTGTCAGTTGGTTGAATCATGAATGTTTCTCTCCCTCTGTTCCTTCCAGGTCGGTTAAGATATTGCACCGGTGTACTGTAGCATTCCACAGGACGGTTCCAGATTCCACATGGAGCAAACACAGTATTTTGATATAAAATATTCAGACAAACATATTATATGATCACTTTATTGAGGTTTGACTGTTTGTTCGTCTTTTCCAACATAAGTTGTTTTTCTGGTTTGATTTGACCTTTCCTAAAGCCACGTGGGAGAGAGATGATTGTTCACCTAGTATGGATAACAGAACACCGAGGATGAGTAGTTGACTATTGGTGATGAAGAGGGGTTTGTGTGACTATCAAAGGCATAAATAGTTGGGGGTTGGTTCATGTTGAGTTAAAGACGTTGTTTTGTTGGGCCGCGTCTCACTTTGGTAAGGCAGTAGTAGAATGTTGTACCCATCAGGTTTAAACAAGTCTGTAATACATTTAAATACTTCAGTAATACCCTAAATCATGATTTAGTCAATCATGCACAGAATCAGAAGACTGACTGGTGGAAGGATAGACCACTTTTTTGGCAAAGTCGTTGGTCCTGATTGCGTTTATATGTGACATAACCATTCACAAAAAACAACAAAAGTAATTTTTTTGTGATATTAGTAGTGGCACTACTGTTAAATGTAGTAATTTAAGAAGAACAGCACTATTTATGGTCATTAAAATGAACTAGAATGTGTATTGTGCATTATGGTAGCTTTGGAGGCAGCCATCTTGTTTTGTATCAATTTCCTCATGCTCAGAGACAGTCACTCACTTCATGTGAGGGGTTCGACATTTCCTCATGCTCAGAGACAGTCACTCACTTCACGTCAGGGGTTCGACTAGTTTTTGGGGAGTTGTTGAGTGAACTTGCCCAAATCCGAACCCCCCTTTTCTCCTTTGAATGACAAGTCTGCATGGTCTCACCAACAGACATTTCCGTCCATTCCCTCTATTCTTACTTTTTATTTTCTATAAAGAAAAACAATTCTATTACTTTATTTTTCATTTCTCGTTTCATTCTTTCATTTAAACCAATTTTTAAAGACAATAAATACAAATCTGAATATTCAATCACTTTTTCTACTTCTATTTTCAAAATAACTGAAAAAAACGAAATAAAAAGTTGATTTGTATATAAGTGATGTACAGTTTGTATCTGTTAATGTCAGTCTGTCTTTGGTGACAGAGTCTGTCTTGCTTATAACGCACGCTACCAGTAAATAAAACATGAAAAATATATTTAGACTGTACGGTCCTTGAAAGCAAGTTTTAAATTAATCTGATGTATATTCCTGTAACATTGCATTTTTATCTGAGGAATTATGTTATTAAAAAATTGCTAATAAATTGCATTTCCTACAGCTTCTTTATGGATTCTCTATCTGTTCTAGAGGTTTGGGAGGCACCACAAAGCAGAAGCGTAAATCCAATACTTTGCATAAGTATAGCCAACATTTTAAACCACCAATTTTTTTTTACGGTTCCCCCAAAAAACTGTATTCCACCTGTGGTTACGATGATCTTTCTGTTGTCAGTGGAGAATTTAGAACACTGTGTCCCTGTTCCAATGTTCCTGTTCCATTCTGGAATTTCCAGGATAGGATGACGACATAGCATGTAGATAAGCTCACCTGTTATTCCTGCTCTGCCGATGCCACGGTCTGAAAAGGCACTGGGAATGACTGACCTGCTGCCAGGCAACACACAGATGTACATGTAGTGACTGTTGTGTTAGGAAGACAGAAAGCCCTCGGCCACTGGGTGCAACAGTTACACGCTGCAAAACTGGCCACACATTGTATATTCCGTTAAAATATGTTTATATAAGCCTTGAACACAAACATTTTCCTTAACGGTACAGTATTAATCCACAGCTCCAGCTTGGGGCCATGCAGGCACTGTGGACTGTGTGGCTCTGGGGTTAAACTCCTGCCTTGCACCACAGATGTTGTGTGTTCAAACCTCAACTATTACACTTCAGTGTGGATTTCTGCAACTCTCAATGTCAAAAACACAATGAAAAGAGGTCTGAGTGTGAAGGAGTCTGAGTGTGAAGGAGTCTGAGTGTGAAGGAGTCTGAGTGTGAAGGAGTCTGAGTGTGAAGGGGTCTGAGTGTGAAGGGGTCTGAGTGTGAAGGAGTCTGAGTGTGAAGGGGTCTGAGTGTGAAGGAGTCTGAGTGTGAAGGGGTCTGAGTGTGAAGGGGTCTGAGTGTGAAGGGGTCTGAGTGTGAAGGGGTCTGAGTGTGAAGGGGTCTGAGTGTGAAGATGTCTGAGTGTGAAGGAGTCTGAGTGTGAAGGAGTCTGAGTGTGAAGGAGTCTGAGTGTGAAGGGAAGGAGTCTGAGTGTGAAGGGAAGGAGTCTGAGTGTGAAGGGAAGGAGTCTGAGTGTGAAGGGAAGGAGTCAGTGTGAAGGGGTCTGAGTGTGAAGGGGTCTGAGTGTGAAGGGGTCTGAGTGTGAAGGGGTCTGAGTGTGAAGGAGTCTGAGTGTGAAGGGAAGGAGTCTGAGTGTGAAGGGGTCTGAGTGTGAAGGGGTCTGAGTGTGAAGGAGTCTGAGTGTGAAGGAGTCTGAGTGTGAAGGAGTCTGAGTGTGAAGGAGTCTGAGTGTGAAGGAGTCTGAGTGTGGAGAGGTCTGAGTGTGGAGAGGTCTGAGTGTGGAGAGGTCTGAGTGTGAAGGAGTCTGAAGGAGTCTGAGTGTGGAGAGGTCTGAGTGTGAAGGAGTCTGAAGGAGTCTGAGTGTGAAGGAGTCTGAGTGTGAAGAGATCTGAGTGTGAAGGAGTCTGAGTGTGAAGGAGTCTGAGTGTGGAGAGGTCTGAGTGTGGAGAGGTCTGAGTGTGGAGAGGTCTGAGTGTGAAGGAGTCTGAAGGAGTCTGAGTGTGAAGGAGTCTGAGTGTGAAGGAGTCTGAGTGTGAAGAGGTCTGAGTGTGAAGGAGTCTGAGTGTGAAGGAGTCTGAGTGTGAAGGAGTCTGAGTGTGAAGGAGTCTGAGTGTGAAGGAGTCTGAGTGTGAAGGAGTCTGAGTGTGAAGGAGTCTGAGTGTGAAGATGTCTGAGTGTGAAGATGTCTGAGTGTGAAGGGGTCTGAGTGTGAAGGGGTCTGAGTGTGAAGGAGTCTGAGTGTGAAGGAGTCTGAGTGTGAAGGAGTCTGAGTGTGAAGGAGTCTGAGTGTGAAGGAGTCTGAGTGTGAAGGAGTCTGAGTGTGAAGGAGTCTGAGTGTGAAGGGAAGGAGTCTGAGTGTGAAGGGAAGGGGTCTGAGTGTGAAGGGGTCTGAGTGTGAAGGGGTCTGAGTGTGAAGGAGTCTGAGTGTGAAGGAGTCTGAGTGTGAAGGAGTCTGAGTGTGAAGGAGTCTGAGTGTGAAGGAGTCTGAGTGTGGAGAGGTCTGAGTGTGGAGAGGTCTGAGTGTGAAGGAGTCTGAAGGAGTCTGAGTGTGAAGGGGTCTGAGTGTGGAGAGGTCTGAGTGTGGAGAGGTCTGAGTGTGGAGAGGTCTGAGTGTGAAGGAGTCTGAAGGAGTCTGAGTGTGAAGGAGTCTGAGTGTGAAGGAGTCTGAGTGTGAAGAGGTCTGAGTGTGAAGGAGTCTGAGTGTGAAGGAGTCTGAGTGTGAAGATGTCTGAGTGTGAAGATGTCTGAGTGTGAAGGGGTCTGAGTGTGAAGGAGTCTGAGTGTGAAGGAGTCTGAGTGTGAAGGAGTCTGAGTGTGAAGGAGTCTGAGTGTGAAGGAGTCTGAGTGTGAAGGAGTCTGAGTGTGAAGGGAAGGAGTCTGAGTGTGAAGGGAAGGGGTCTGAGTGTGAAGGGGTCTGAGTGTGAAGGGGTCTGAGTGTGAAGGGGTCTGAGTGTGAAGGAGTCTGAGTGTGAAGGAGTCTGAGTGTGAAGGAGTCTGAGTGTGAAGGAGTCTGAGTGTGAAGGAGTCTGAGTGTGAAGGAGTCTGAGTGTGGAGAGGTCTGAGTGTGGAGAGGTCTGAGTGTGAAGGAGTCTGAAGGGGTCTGAGTGTGAAGGGGTCTGAGTGTGAAGGGGTCTGAGTGTGAAGGGGTCTGAGTGTGAAGGGGTCTGAGTGTGAAGGGGTCTGAGTGTGAAGGGGTCTGAGTGTGAAGGGGTCTGAGTGTGAAGGGGTCTGAGTGTGAAGGGGTCTGAGTGTGAAGGGGTCTGAGTGTGAAGGGGTCTGTGGCTCTGGTGTAAAGATCTCACACCATATGTTCAGGGTTACAGGTTCAAACCCCAGTCACAGCTCTGGATCAGGATGTGTTGTGACCATGAACTCTGCTGCAGAAAGAGTCAAGGCCACTAGGAGTGGTTACCATGCCAACATGATCAGAGGCCAGTTGTGTTGGCTGGAAGGGGCTGGTTCAACCTTGTGTTCCTGAACTGTAACCTGACGTGTTCATTGAAAAAAACTTGACTGTTTTTAAATAAAGGACCTTCACTTTTGGCAGGATATTCTCTATAACCACTGCTGTTCACAGGAGGGACCCCAAGTATTCACCCCCATGAGTTCTGTCTTTCAACTATCAGCCCAACCACACTCACGGGCTCTGTCCTTCAACTATCAGCCCAACCACACTCATGGGCTCTGTCTTTCATCTATCAGCCCAACCACACTCATGGGCTCTGTCCTTCAACTATCAGCCCAACCACACTCATGGGCTCTGTCCTTCAACTATCAGCCCAACCACACTCATGGGCTCTGTCTTTCATCTATCAGCCCAACCACACTCATGGGCTCTGTCTTTCAACTATCAGCCCAACCACACTCATGGGCTCTGTCTTTCAACTATCAGCCCAACCACACTCATGGGCTCTGTCTTTCATCTATCAGCCCAACCACACTCATGGGCTCTGTCTTTCACCTATCAGCCCAACCACACTCATGGGCTCTGTCTTTCACCTATCAGCCCAACCACACTCATGGGCTCTGTCTTTCACCTATCAGCCCAACCACACTCATGGGCTCTGTCTTTCAACTATCAGCCCAACCACACTCATGGGCTCTGTCTTTCAACTATCAGCCCAACCACACTCATGGGCTCTGTCTTTCAACTATCAGCCCAACCACACTCACGGGCTCTGTCTTTCAACTATCAGCCCAACCACACTCACGGGCTCTGTCTTTCAACTATCAGCCCAACCACACTCATGGGCTCTGTCTTTCAACTATCAGCCCAACCACACTCATGGGCTCTGTCTTTCACCTATCAGCCCAACCACACTCAAGGGGTCTGTCTTTCAACTATCAGCCCAACCACACTCATGGGCTCTTTCACCTATCAGCCCAACCACACTCATGAGCTCTTTCAACTATCAGCCCAACCACACTCATGGGCTCTGTCTTTCATCTATCAGCCCAACCACACTCATGGGCTCTGTCTTTCATCTATCAGCCCAACCACACTCATGGGCTCTGTCTTTCATCTATCAGCCCAACCACACTCATGGGCTCTGTCTTTCACCTATCAGCCCAACCACACTCATGGGCTCTGTCTTTCAACTATCAGCCCAACCACACTCACGGGCTCTGTCTTTCAACTATCAGCCCAACCACACTCATGGGCTCTGTCTTTCAACTATCAGCCCAACCACACTCATGGGCTCTGTCTTTCATCTATCAGCCCAACCACACTCATGGGCTCTGTCCTTCAACTATCAGCCCAACCACACTCATGGGCTCTGTCTTTCAACTATCAGCCCAACCACACTCATGGGCTCTGTCTTTCAACTATCAGCCCAACCACACTCATGGGCTCTGTCTTTCAACTATCAGCCCAACCACACTCATGGGCTCTGTCTTTCAACTATCAGCCCAACCACACTCATGGGCTCTGTCTTTCATCTATCAGCCCAACCACTCATGGGCTCTGTCTTTTACCTATCAGCCCAACCTCACCCATGGGCTCTGTCCTTCAACTATCAGCCCAACCACACTCATGGGCTCTGTCTTTCAACTATCAGCCCAACCACACTCATGGGCTCTGTCTTTCAACTATCAGCCCAACCACACTCATGGGCTCTGTCTTTCACCTATCAGCCCAACCACACTCATGGGCTCTGTCTTTCACCTATCAGCCCAACCACACTCATGGGCTCTGTCTTTCAACTATCAGCCCAACCACACTCATGGGCTCTGTCTTTCAACTATCAGCCCAACCACACTCATGGGCTCTGTCTTTCACCTATCAGCCCAACCACACTCATGGGCTCTGTCTTTCACCTATCAGCCCAACCACACTCATGGGCTCTGTCCTTCAACTATCAGCCCAACCACACTCATGGGCTCTGTCTTTCACCTATCAGCCCAACCACACTCATGGGCTCTGTCTTTCACCTATCAGCCCAACCACACTCATGGGCTCTGTCTTTCACCTATCAGCCCAACCACACTCATGGGCTCTGTCTTTCAACTATCAGCCCAACCACACTCATGGGCTCTGTCTTTCAACTATCAGCCCAACCACACTCATGGGCTCTGTCTTTCAACTATCAGCCCAACCACACTCATGGGCTCTGTCTTTCACCTATCAGCCCAACCACACTCATGGGCTCTGTCTTTCAACTATCAGCCCAACCACACTCATGGGCTCTGTCTTTCACCTATCAGCCCAACCACACTCATGGGCTCTGTCCTTCACCTATCAGCCCAACCACACTCATGGGCTCTGTCTTGGTTTGAACCAACAACCCTGTGAGTCAGGGGTGAGATCCTTGAGCCAGGGGTGAGATCCTTGAGTCAGGGGTGAGATCCTTGAGTCAGGGGTGAGATCCTTGAGCCAGGGGTGAGATCCTTGAGTCAGGGGTGAGATCCTTGAGTCAGGGGTGAGATCCTTGAGTCAGGGGTGAGATCCTTGAGCCACAGGCTATTCACACGTCAAAACACACCTCTTTGTATGTTTGCCGTTGAGAGTTGTACAAAAGACAGGTTGTGAGTACACTACTTGTGGTGGACAAGGTTTGTCAACCCATCTGGGAAGATCCGGCGCAATAGAGGATTAAAAGGCGCTGTTTCCGTGTTCTCGGGAGACTGCATTCATGGTTAAACGCTGCATATGCCACCTCAAATCGTAAACTCCCCTTTAAATGAAGCTACAACACAGATCTTACGCGATATGGATTGAATCCAGTCCTTTACCGTTAAATAAAAACATATAACTCTGAAGTGGTCAGTATTGCAGAACCAAGTATTGAAGTTGAGGAATGACCCTGGGCCTACCTAAGTGTTGAAGTTGAGGAATGACCCTGGGCCTACCTAAGTATTGAAGTTGAGGAATGACCCTGGGCCTACCTAAGTATTGAAGTTGAGGAATGACTCTGGGCCTACCTAAGTATTGAAGTTGAGGAATGACCCTGGGCCTACCTAAGTATTGAAGTTGAGGAATGACTCTGGCCCTACCTAAGTATTGAAGTTGAGGAATGACCCTGGGCCTACCTAAGTATTGAAGTTGAGGAATGACCCTGGGCCTACCTAAGTATTGAAGTTGAGGAATGACTCTGGCCCTACCTAAGTGTTGAAGTTGAGGAATGACTCTGGCCCTACCTAATGACCTAACAGTGTCCCCCCTCTCACAAGACAAGTCTGTGTCCATCAGAGAGCAGTTTTAATGACAGCTGTAACACCGGAGGAGGGTGAAAAACCCCACATACAACAGCGTGTTTCCACACCTACTAAAACATTATTGCAACGTCCAAGTACATACAGTGTATTACACAGCGTATAGTACACATGAACTGTTCAGCATATCGATGACTCCAGAAGATTTGGTTACATAACTCGACAGAATGTGATTGGTGAATGTGCTGGACTATGAAGCCCATACAATTGTAGTTGTGTGCACAGCAACAATGTGCAAGTCGGAGCAGAATGACGTGTAGTGTGTCCAGTGTGTAAAATACACACATTCATCACTTTGACACAACTGAAAACACTACAGCTATACGATAACACATCATCAGCAAAACATTTTCAGAAATGTTTCTTCTTGACAGTTCTGGCGTCAGACATTTGGCATAGAAAAACAATCATTGGATAAATGGACAGGGTGTTCATTTGATAGTCGCCATCATTCTAACTCTCTAGTACACCATCAACTAGACTGATGACGACGAGAGCTTATCCATGGATTCAGCTGTATGCTTTAAGCCACAGTGCTGTTTAGTCTTCTCCAGATTGTGGGAGGGGCTTAGGCACCATTTTGATCCAATCATTCAAAGACTTCCTGGTCTGTGTTCAGCACTCTAGATTCTCCATGGTTCAGGACAAAGAAGTGCTCCACATTCAACCCATTCTTCTCCATGGCCTCCCTGAGTCTCACTGGAGGCTCTAAGTAATACTGAGAGAGAGAAAGAGAGAGACAGACATCTATTATCTACACTACCGGTCAAATGTTTTAGAACAGCTACTCAGTCAAGGGTTTTTCTTTATTTTTACTATTTTCTACATTGCAGAATAATAGTGAAGACATCAAAACTATGAAATAACACATATGGAATCATTTAGTAACCAAAAAAAAAAAAGTGTTAAATAAAACATTTATATTTGAGATTCTTCAAATAGCCACCCTTTGCCTTGATGACAGCTTTGCACAATCTTAGCATTCTCTCAACCAGCTTCATGAGGTAGTCACCTGGAATGCATTTCAATTAACAGGTGTGCCTTCTTAAAAGTTCATTTGTGGAATTTATTTCCTTTTTAATGCGTTTGAGCCAATCAGTTGTGTTGTGACAAGGTAGGGGGGGTACACAGAAGATAGCTCTATTTGGTAAAAGACCAAGTCCATATTATGGCAAAAACAGCTCAAATAAGCAAAGAGAAACGACAGTCCATCATTACTTTAAGACATGAAGGTCAGTCAATATGGAACATTTCAAGAACTTTGAACGTTTCTTCAAGTGCAGTCGCAAAAACCATCAAGCACTTTGATGAAACTGGCTCTCATGAGGACCGCCACAGGAATGGAAGACCCAGAGTTCCCTCTGCTCCAGAGGATAAGTTCATTAGAGTTACCAGCCTCAGAAATTGCAGCCCAGATAAATGCATCACAGAGTTCAAGTAACAGACACATCTCAACATCAACTGTTAAGAAGAGAATGTGTGAATCAGGCCTTCATGGTCCAATTGCTACAAATAAACCACAACTAAAGGACACCAATAAGATGAACGAGCAATGGACATTAGACCTGTGGAAATTTGTCCTTTGGTCTGGAGTCCAAATTGTAGATTTTTGGTTCCAACAGCAGTGTCTTTGTGAGACGCGGTGTGGGTGAACGGATGATCTCCACATGTGTATTTCCCACCGTGAAGCATGGAGGAGGAGGTGTTATGGTGTGGGGGTGCTTTGCTGGTGATACTGTCTGTGATTTATTTAGAATTCAAGGCACACTTAACCAGCATGGCTACCACAGCATTCTGCAGCGATACGCCATCCCATCTGGTTTGGGCTTAATGGGACTATAATTTGTTTTTCAACAGGACAATGGCCCAACACACCTACAGGCTGTGTAAGGGCTATTTAACCAAGAAGGAGAGTGATGGAGTGCTGCATCAGATGACCTGGCCTCCACAATCCCCCGACCTCAACCAAACTGAGATGGTTTGGGATGAGTCGGACCGCAGAGTGAAGGAAAAGCAGCCAACAAGTGCTCAGCATATATGTGTGAACTCCTTCAAGACTGTTTGAAAAGCACTCCAGGTGAAGCTGGTTGAGAGAATGCCAAGAGTGTGCATAGCTGTCAACAAGGCAAAGGGTGGCTACTTTAAAGAATCTCAAATATGAACTATATTTTGATTTCTTTAACACTTTTTTGGTTACTACATGATTCCATATGTGTTATTTCATAGTTTTGATGTCCTCACTATTATTCTACAAATGTAGAAAATAGTAAAAATAAAGAAAAACCCTTGAATGAGGAGGTGTTCTAAAACATTTGACCGGTAGTGTATTTCACTTGCTTGATAGCGAGAGACTCCGGGGTTTAGGAGTGGACAGTACACGTCAGAGAGGCTTTTTGAGCTGCCTCCCGAAGCAGAAACGTCAGACAGACAAAAGGTTATCTTTCAGAGCCTGCCAACAGGACGACTGCTGCCGGGTACCAAACTACTTGTTTCAACATCACAGAGGGGAGGGTGTACGAACTAAATAAAGTAGTCAAAGACTCTACTTGGACTCCATAACCAAGTCAACTCGTATGTCCCTGTGTGTTGCTTTCTGCACGGATTTCAGAGAACGGTCTTAAACGGTTCCACCAACAAAGCCATCTGCGGAGGCCAAAGCATCAGGGGAAAGTTGAACGATGTCACAGATAATCAACGGTTCTTCTAATGCAAACACCAAACACATTCCTCTGCGTTTCCCAACACGTGCCGATCTCAACTGAACGCAGCAGCACGCTACCTAATATGAGTTTTCACATCTATTGTGGGACGCTGAACAATCCCACCTTTGTCTTTAGGCTGAATGGTTGAAGGGGTGTCTGACGGCGTGTTTGTTCTCATCACACAAAAGGACACAATGGGAAAATATGTGTTTCTCTGAACTGAGTCTAGTCTAAAAATGCAGAGGTCAGATCCGCAGTGTTGTGACAGGGCTGATTTATTACCATGGTCCGAACCTCAGGTTTACAAGGGAAGACTTACACCTAGTTTTCCTGACCTTCGCTCTCCAGTTTCAGCTGGGAGGCAGAGCAAATGTCTCCTTCCTGATCATTAGATTCAGAGAATCCCATTGGATAGGCCATACATCTCTGATGTGACATGACTTAGTATTAAGGCAAAAATAAATAAAAAAAACACTTGGAGTGATGCTAACAACTGATAATTGACACCAAAACCCCTTTTTACAGCAGGTACATACAGTGTGCCTTATAAAGAGAGATCCAGTCGATCAGAACTGTTAATGCTCACCTCGTAAGCTAAAGCGAAGGTTCCCCAGTGAATAGCCAGGGAGTGTCTGGCCTGGATGTCTTTATGGATCTCCACAGCCTCCTCTGGGTCCACATGCTGTCCACGCATTACATCTCTGAGGGAGGACAAACTTGTGTTTTCTGGGTTTGGCATAATGAAGGTTCAATAAACTTAGAATTTATTCAAGTCAACTGAAGTTCACTAAGTGAATATACAGTTGAATTTTATCAATTCTAAGTGAATATACAGTTGGATTTTATCAATTCTAAGTGAATATACAGTTGAGGGGAATCTACTACTACAGTCCATGATCCAACCCTCCTTCTAGAATACTACTGGGTGTGCAGGCTTTTACTCCAACCCTGTTCTAAACCTGATTCAGTTCATCAAGATCCTGATGACCAGCTAATTTTATAAATCAGGTGTTAGAGCAGGGTTGGAACCAAAACTTGCACTCCCAGTGGCTCTCCAGGGGGAGGTATGGGCACCCTTGTACTTAAGCAATCACAGCTGTGCAGAACAGGTGTACACGAGTTTCATACCTGGACAGGACAGCTCTACACTAGTTTTATACCTGGGCAGGACAGCTCTACACTAGTTTCATACCTGGGCAGGACAGCTCTACACTAGTTTCATACCTGGGCAGGACAGCTCTACACTAGTTTCATACCTGGGCAGGACAGCTCTACACTAGTTTCATACCTGGGCAGGACAGCTCTACACTAGTTTCATACCTGGGTAGGACAGCTCTACACTAGTTTCATACCTGGGCAGGACAGCTCTACACTAGTTTCATACCTGGGCAGGACAGATCTACACTAGTTCCATACCTGGGCAGGACAGGTGTACACTAGTTTCATACCTGGGCAGGACAGGTGTACACTAGTTTCATACCTGGGAAGGACAGCTCTACACTAGTTCCATACCTGGGCAGGACAGCTCTACACTAGTTTCATACCTGGGCAGGACAGCTCTACACTAGTTTCATACCTGGGCAGGACAGCTCTACACTCCTTTCATACCTGGGCAGGACAGCTCTACACTCCTTTCATACCTGGGCAGGACAGCTCTACACTAGTTTCATACCTGGGCAGGACAGCTCTACACTAGTTTCATACCTGGGCAGGACAGCTCTACATTAGTTTCATACCTGGGAAGGACAGCTCTACACTAGTTTCATACCTGGGAAGGACAGCTCTACACTAGTTTCATACCTGGGTAGGACAGCTCTACACTAGTTTCATACCTGGGCAGGACAGATGTACACTAGTTTCATACCTGGGCAGGACAGGTGTACACTAGTTTCATACCTGGGCAGGACAGGTGTACACTAGTTTCATACCTGGGCAGGACAGGTGTACACTAGTTTCATACCTGGGCAGGACAGGTGTACACTAGTTTCATACCTGGGCAGGACAGGTGTACACTAGTTTCATACCTGGGCAGGACAGGTGTACACTAGTTTCATACCTGGGCAGGACAGGTGTACACTAGTTTCATACCTGGGCAGGACAGGTGTACACTAGTTTCATACCTGGGCAGGACAGGTGTACACTAGTTTCATACCTGGGCAGGACAGGTGTACACTAGTTTCATACCTGGGCAGGACAGGTGTACACTAGTTTCATACCTGGGCAGGACAGGTGTACACTAGTTTCATACCTGGGCAGGACAGGTGTACACTAGTTTCATACCTGGGCAGGACAGGTGTACACTAGTTTCATACCTGGGCAGGACAGGTGTACACTAGTTTCATACCTGGGCAGGACAGGTGTACACTAGTTTCATACCTGGGCAGGACAGGTGTACACTAGTTTCATACCTGGGCAGGACAGGTGTACACTAGTTTCATACCTGGGCAGGACAGGTGTACACTAGTTTCATACCTGGGCAGGACAGGTGTACACTAGTTTCATACCTGGGCAGGACAGGTGTACACTAGTTTCATACCTGGGCAGGACAGGTGTACACTAGTTTCATACCTGGGCAGGACAGGTGTACACTAGTTTCATACCTGGGCAGGTACGCTCCGATGGGTATGGCAGCCAGGTCGAACGGACCAAATCGCCTCCCTATCTCCTGGAAGGAGGAGCAGTAGCCGGTGTCTCCAGCGAAGAAGAAGCGGTTGCAGGGCCCCAGGACAGACCAGCTACCCCACAGCACCTGGTTATCGTCCGTGGGGGTGCGCTTGCACCAGTGCTGCGCCGGCGTACACACAAACGTGACTTCATCGTGACCTGGCACACAGTTCTCCTCCCACCAGTCTAACTCGATCACATTCTCACACCCGCTCTTCTGCATCCAGTCCATGAGTCCCAACGGCACAAACCATCGGAGATCCCCACCGAACCGCTCGTTCAACTGGGTCACGGTGCCCGCGTCCAGATGGTCGTAGTGGGAGTGGCTGATGACGACTGCGTCGATCCGGGGGAGTTGATCAACAGTACAAGGGGGACCCCGGTACCTCTTGGGGCCCATGAACTGGAAGGGAGATGCCCTCTGGCTGAAGATGGGGTCAGTGAGGATGACCAGGCCGTCCATCTCTACCAGGACTGATGCGTGGCCCAGCCAGGTCACCCTGAGACCAGAACCCACGGCTCCGTCTGCTGCCTCAGGGACACGGAGGAACCAAGGCTCCACTACTGGGAGCTCTTTGTCTAAGACCTGAGTAGCAGAAGAACACAGGCTTTAATATGGCTTGTTGGTATGAATTGATTCAGATTCATTCACCAGCTGAGACAGAGGAGGAAGAGGAGGAAGAGGAGGGTAAGAAAGGCTCCATCACTGGAAGCTCTTCCTCTTTTCAACATGTCGCTATTGCTTCGGTCATTTAAGTCACCAAACAAAATAACCAATAAAAACATTTAAAAACGCTCATTTTTGTTTTTCCGTTTGAATATGACACTGGTTGTATGATTTGTTTGAGGTTAATTTGATTAAGTTATATCAGCATAACAATTCAAAAACACGGATGATTAAACACTTTAATACGTCTTTCCTCTTCATCAGAAAGATGATTGGAAACAGAGTCGAGTCGACTTTTCATTTTCCATCAAAATATTAGGCCCTTCCTTCCTGACCACTACATGTCTAGAAAACAGAGCCAGTGTCTGAGTCCTTCCTTCCTGACCACTACATGTCTAGAAAACAGAGCCAGTGTCTGAGCCCTTCCTTCCTGACCACTACATGTCTAGAAAACAGAGCCAGTGTCTGAGCCCTTCCTTCCTGACCACTACATGTCTAGAAAACAGAGCCAGTGTCTGAGTCCTTCCTTCCTGACCACTACATGTCTAGAAAACAGAGCCAGTGTCTGAGTCCTTCCTTCCTGACCACTACATGTCTAGAAAACAGAGCCAGTGTCTGAGTCCTTCCTTCCTGACCACTACATGTCTAGAAAACAGAGCCAGTGTCTGAGCCCTTCCTTCCTGAGCACTACATGTCTAGAAAACAGAGCCAGTGTCTGAGTCCTTCCTTCCTGACCACTACATGTCTAGAAAACAGAGCCAGTGTCTGAGCCCTTCCTTCCTGACCACTACATGTCTAGAAAACAGAGCCAGTGTCTGAGTCCTTCCTTCCTGACCACTACATGTCTAGAAAACAGAGCCAGTGTCTGAGCCCTTCCTTCCTGACCACTACATGTCTAGAAAACAGAGCCAGTGTCTGAGCCCTTCCTTCCTGACCACTACATGTCTAGAAAACAGAGCCAGTGTCTGAGCCCTTCCTTCCTGACCACTACATGTCTAGAAAACAGAGCCAGTGTCTGAGCCCTTCCTTCCTGACCACTACATGTCTAGAAAACAGAGCCAGTGTCTGAGTCCTTCCTTCCTGACCACTACATGTCTAGAAAACAGAGCCAGTGTCTGAGTCCTTCCTTCCTGACCACTACATGTCTAGAAAACAGAGCCAGTGTCTGAGTCCTTCCTTCCTGACCACTACATGTCTAGAAAACAGAGCCAGTGTCTGAGCCCTTCCTTCCTGACCACTACATGTCTAGAAAACAGAGCCAGTGTCTGAGCCCTTCCTTCCTGACCACTACATGTCTAGAAAACAGAGCCAGTGTCTGAGTCCTTCCTTCCTGACCACTACATGTCTAGAAAACAGAGCCAGAGTCTGAGTCCTTCCTTCCTGACCACTACATGTCTAGAAAACAGAGCCAGTGTCTGAGTCCTTCCTTCCTGACCACTACATGTCTAGAAAACAGAGCCAGTGTCTGAGCCCTTCCTTCCTGACCACTACATGTCTAGAAAACAGAGCCAGTGTCTGAGCCCTTCCTTCCTGACCACTACATGTCTAGAAAACAGAGCCAGTGTCTGAGTCCTTCCTTCCTGACCACTACATGTCTAGAAAACAGAGCCAGTGTCTGAGCCCTTCCTTCCTGACCACTACATGTCTAGAAAACAGAGCCAGTGTCTGAGCCCTTCCTTCCTGACCACTACATGTCTAGAAAACAGAGCCAGTGTCTGAGCCCTTCCTTCCTGACCACTACATGTCTAGAAAACAGAGCCAGTGTCTGAGTCCTTCCTTCCTGACCACTACATGTCTAGAAAACAGAGCCAGTGTCTGAGTCCTTCCTTCCTGACCACTACATGTCTAGAAAACAGAGCCAGTGTCTGAGTCCTTCCTTCCTGACCACTACATGTCTAGAAAACAGAGCCAGTGTCTGAGCCCTTCCTTCCTGACCACTACATGTCTAGAAAACAGAGCCAGTGTCTGAGCCCTTCCTTCCTGACCACTACATGTCTAGAAAACAGAGCCAGTGTCTGAGCCCTTCCTTCCTGACCACTACATGTCTAGAAAACAGAGCCAGTGTCTGAGTCCTTCCTTCCTGACCACTACATGTCTAGAAAACAGAGCCAGTGTCTGAGTCCTTCCTTCCTGACCACTACATGTCTAGAAAACAGAGCCAGTGTCTGAGTCCTTCCTTCCTGACCACTACATGTCTAGAAAACAGAGCCAGTGTCTGAGCCCTTCCTTCCTGACCACTACATGTCTAGAAAACAGAGCCAGTGTCTGAGTCCTTCCTTCCTGACCACTACATGTCTAGAAAACAGAGCCAGTGTCTGAGCCCTTCCTTCCTGACCACTACATGTCTAGAAAACAGAGCCAGTGTCTGAGCCCTTCCTTCCTGACCACTACATGTCTAGAAAACAGAGCCAGTGTCTGAGCCCTTCCTTCCTGACCACTACATGTCTAGAAAACAGAGCCAGTGTCTGAGCCCTTCCTTCCTGACCACTACATGTCTAGAAAACAGAGCCAGTGTCTGAGTCCTTCCTTCCTGACCACTACATGTCTAGAAAACAGAGCCAGTGTCTGAGTCCTTCCTTCCTGACCACTACATGTCTAGAAAACAGAGCCAGTGTCTGAGCCCTTCCTTCCTGACCACTACATGTCTAGAAAACAGAGCCAGTGTCTGAGTCCTTCCTTCCTGACCACTACATGTCTAGAAAACAGAGCCAGTGTCTGAGTCCTTCCTTCCTGACCACTACATGTCTAGAAAACAGAGCCAGTGTCTGAGTCCTTCCTTCCTGACCACTACATGTCTAGAAAACAGAGCCAGTGTCTGATTCCTTCCTTCCTGACCACTACATGTCTAGAAAACAGAGCCAGTGTCTGAGTCCTTCCTTCCTGACCACTACATGTCTAGAAAACAGAGCCAGTGTCTGAGCCCTTCCTTCCTGACCACTACATGTCTAGAAAACAGAGCCAGTGTCTGAGTCCTTCCTTCCTGACCACTACATGTCTAGAAAACAGAGCCAGTGTCTGAGTCCTTCCTTCCTAACCACTACATGTCTAGAAAACAGAGCCAGTGTCTGAGCCCTTCCTTCCTGACCACTACATGTCTAGAAAACAGAGCCAGTGTCTGAGTCCTTCCTTCCTGACCACTACATGTCTAGAAAACAGAGCCAGTGTCTGAGCCCTTCCTTCCTGACCACTACATGTCTAGAAAACAGAGCCAGTGTCTGAGTCCTTCCTTCCTGACCACTACATGTCTAGAAAACAGAGCCAGTGTCTGAGCCCTTCCTTCCTGACCACTACATGTCTAGAAAACAGAGCCAGTGTCTGAGCCCTTCCTTCCTGACCACTACATGTCTAGAAAACAGAGCCAGTGTCTGAGTCCTTCCTTCCTGACCACTACATGTCTAGAAAACAGAGCCAGTGTCTGAGTCCTTCCTTCCTGACCACTACATGTCTAGAAAACAGAGCCAGTGTCTGAGTCCTTCCTTCCTGACCACTACATGTCTAGAAAACAGAGCCAGTGTCTGAGTCCTTCCTTCCTGACCACTACATGTCTAGAAAAGAGCCAGTGTCTGAGTCCTTCCTTCCTGACCACTACATGTCTAGAAAACAGAGCCAGTGTCTGAGTCCTTCCTTCCTGACCACTACATGTCTAGAAAACAGAGCCAGTGTCTGAGCCCTTCCTTCCTGACCACTACATGTCTAGAAAACAGAGCCAGTGTCTGAGTCCTTCCTTCCTGACCACTACATGTCTAGAAAACAGAGCCAGTGTCTGAGCCCTTCCTTCCTGACCACTACATGGCTAGAAAACAGAGCCAGTGTCTGAGCCCTTCCTTCCTGACCACTACATGTCTAGAAGACAGAGCCAGTGTCTGAGTCCTTCCTTCTTGACCACTACATGTCTAGAAAACAGAGCCAGTGTCTGAGCCCTTCCTTCCTGACCACTACATGTCTAGAAAACAGAGCCAGTGTCTGAGTCCTTCCTTCCTGACCACTACATGTCTAGAAAACAGAGCCAGTGTCTGAGTCCTTCCTTCCTAACCACTACATGTCTAGAAAACAGAGCCAGTGTCTGAGCCCTTCCTTCCTGACCACTACATGTCTAGAAAACAGAGCCAGTGTCTGAGCCCTTCCTTCCTGACCACTACATGTCTAGAAAACAGAGCCAGTGTCTGAGCCCTTCCTTCCTGACCACTACATGTCTAGAAAACAGAGCCAGTGTCTGAGTCCTTCCTTCCTGACCACTACATGTCTAGAAAACAGAGCCAGTGTCTGAGCCCTTCCTTCCTGACCACTACATGTCTAGAAAACAGAGCCAGTGTCTGAGCCCTTCCTTCCTGACCACTACATGTCTAGAAAACAGAGCCAGTGTCTGAGTCCTTCCTTCCTGACCACTACATGTCTAGAAAACAGAGCCAGTGTCTGAGTCCTTCCTTCCTGACCACTACATGTCTAGAAAACAGAGCCAGTGTCTGAGTCCTTCCTTCCTGACCACTACATGTCTAGAAAACAGAGCCAGTGTCTGAGTCCTTCCTTCCTGACCACTACATGTCTAGAAAAGAGCCAGTGTCTGAGTCCTTCCTTCCTGACCACTACATGTCTAGAAAAGAGCCAGTGTCTGAGTCCTTCCTTCCTGACCACTACATGTCTAGAAAACAGAGCCAGTGTCTGAGCCCTTCCTTCCTGACCACTACATGTCTAGAAAAGAGCCAGTGTCTGAGTCCTTCCTTCCTGACCACTACATGTCTAGAAAACAGAGCCAGTGTCTGAGCCCTTCCTTCCTGACCACTACATGTCTAGAAAACAGAGCCAGTGTCTGAGTCCTTCCTTCCTGACCACTACATGTCTAGAAAACAGAGCCAGTGTCTGAGCCCTTCCTTCCTGACCACTACATGTCTAGAAAACAGAGCCAGTGTCTGAGCCCTTCCTTCCTGACCACTACATGTCTAGAAAACAGAGCCAGTGTCTGAGTCCTTCCTTCCTGACCACTACATGTCTAGAAAACAGAGCCAGTGTCTGAGTCCTTCCTTCCTGACCACTACATGTCTAGAAAACAGAGCCAGTGTCTGAGCCCTTCCTTCCTGACCACTACATGTCTAGAAAACAGAGCCAGTGTCTGATTCCTTCCTTCCTGACCACTACATGTCTAGAAAACAGAGCCAGTGTCTGAGTCCTTCCTTCCTGACCACTACATGTCTAGAAAACAGAGCCAGTGTCTGAGTCCTTCCTTCCTGACCACTACATGTCTAGAAAACAGAGCCAGTGTCTGAGTCCTTCCTTCCTGACCACTACATGTCTAGAAAACAGAGCCAGTGTCTGAGCCCTTCCTTCCTGACCACTACATGTCTAGAAAACAGAGCCAGTGTCTGAGTCGTGAGGTGAGATTGATTTACAGCCGTCTAAAAATACCCCGGGTTGTTACCAGAGCACAGTGCAGTGTTTATGGAACGGGAGGCATCCTCCGGAACTAACAGCTAACCTAACTATGGAACGGGAGGCATCCTCCGGAACTAACAGCTAACCTAACTATGGAACGGGAGGCATCCTCCGGAACTAACAGCTAACCTAACTGTGGAACGGGAGGCATCCTCCGGAACTAACAGCTAACCTAACTGTGGAACGGGAGGCATCCTCCGGAACTAACAGCTAACCTAACTGTGGAACGGGAGGCATCCTCCGGAACTAACAGCTAACCTAACTGTGGAACGGGAGGCATCCTCCGGAACTAACAGCTAACCTAACTGTGGAACGGGAGGCATCCTCCGGAACTAACAGCTAACCTAACTGTGGAACGGGAGGCATCCTCCGGAACTAACAGCTAACCTAACTGTGGAACGGGAGGCATCCTCCGGAACTAACAGCTAACCTAACTGTGGAACGGGAGGCATCCTCCGGAACTAACAGCTAACCTAACTGTGGAACGGGAGGCATCCTCCGGAACTAACAGCTAACCTAACTGTGGAACGGGAGGCATCCTCCGGAACTAACAGCTAACCTAACTGTGGAACGGGAGGCATCCTCCGGAACTAACAGCTAACCTAACTGTGGAACGGGAGGCATCCTCCGGAACTAACAGCTAACCTAACTGTGGAACGGGAGGCATCCTCCGGAACTAACAGCTAACCTAACTGTGGAACGGGAGGCATCCTCCGGAACTAACAGCTAACCTAACTGTGGAACGGGAGGCATCCTCCGGAACTAACAGCTAACCTAACTGTGGAACGGGAGGCATCCTCCGGAACTAACAGCTAACCTAACTGTGGAACGGGAGGCATCCTCCGGAACTAACAGCTAACCTAACTGTGGAACGGGAGGCATCCTCCGGAACTAACAGCTAACCTAACTGTGGAACGGGAGGCATCCTCCGGAACTAACAGCTAACCTAACTGTGGAACGGGAGGCATCCTCCGGAACTAACAGCTAACCTAACTGTGGAACGGGAGGCATCCTCCGGAACTAACAGCTAACCTAACTGTGGAACGGGAGGCATCCTCCGGAACTAACAGCTAACCTAACTGTGGAACGGGAGGCATCCTCCGGAACTAACAGCTAACCTAACTGTGGAACGGGAGGCATCCTCCGGAACTAACAGCTAACCTAACTGTGGAACGGGAGGCATCCTCCGGAACTAACAGCTAACCTAACTATGGAACGGGAGGCATCCTCCGGAACTAACAGCTAACCTAACTGTGGAACGGGAGGCATCCTCCGGAACTAACAGCTAACCTAACTGTGGAACGGGAGGCATCCTCCGGAACTAACAGCTAACCTAACTGTGGAACGGGAGGCATCCTCCGGAACTAACAGCTAACCTAACTATGGAACGGGAGGCATCCTCCGGAACTAACAGCTAACCTAACTGTGGAACGGGAGGCATCCTCCGGAACTAACAGCTAACCTAACTATGGAACGGGAGGCATCCTCCGGAACTAACAGCTAACCTAACTATGGAACGGGAGGCATCCTCCGGAACTAACAGCTAACCTAACTGTGGAACGGGAGGCATCCTCCGGAACTAACAGCTAACCTAACTATGGAACGGGAGGCATCCTCCGGAACTAACAGCTAACCTAACTGTGGACATGAGGCGCAGCGGTACAAATCACCGTTGACAAACTCTGACGTGCTCAGTCAGAGATATTTAATGACAGACATCAGGAGGACAGACAGAACAAGTTCAGTCAGGACAGGAGGTAATTGTTGGGTGTGGACTGTGTACAGTAAAAAATAATCATTATTTAACCTGTGTAGTTGGAGTACAGGTCTAGGTATTTGTATAATAGGTTCATTATAATAAAGAGTGGACAGACAGGCAATGAGCCCTATCAGGTGTGGTTTGGTGGTCTCCATCAGAGCTGGGTTTGTTTTGCAAAGCGTTTTGACAACGTCTGTGGGCGCTAGAAATGGCAGCTCAAATGAGTGAGAAAGACCTATTATATACGTGAAACGTCAGAATGTGTCTCACCTCTTTAGAGCTGGGTACATTACTGTGATTCTTCTCCAGCAGGAAGAAGCGCAGCAGGGTGGACCAGGACGGGAACTTCCACGTGGGCCAGGGGTTAGTAAAGCGGCCATGTTTGTCCCGGCTCGACCCCGTCACCTCCTCCTCCAACCGGTAGTCCAGACGGAAGCTCTTCCTCGAGGACCGGGAGGAGCTGCTCTTCCTGGAGGAGGAGTCAATCAATCAAACGTTTTTACTG
The DNA here is from genome assembly GCF_016432855.1 of Salvelinus namaycush. NCBI lineage: Eukaryota > Metazoa > Chordata > Actinopteri > Salmoniformes > Salmonidae > Salvelinus > Salvelinus namaycush. The sequence goes on along the minus strand of NC_052344.1, from coordinate 25,814,898 downwards.
CCTATTGTGTCCAGACAGGACATTTGGTGTGCAAACATACATACATACATACATACATACATATACATATATATACACACACATATACACACACACACACACACACACACACACACCACACACACACACAAAAGTTGGAGACTTTTATCTCCCTCAACAACTTTAAACATCTGCTATCCGAGCAGCTAACCGATCGCTGCAGCTGTACATAGTCCATCGGTATATAGCCCACCCAATTTACCTACCTCACCCCCCATACTGCTTTTATTTATTTACTTTTCTGCTCTTTTGCACACCAGTATCTCTACTTGCACATGATCATCTGATGATTTATCACTCCAGTGTTAATCTGCTAAATTGTAATTATTCGATTTATTGCCTACCTCCTCATGCCTTTTGCACACATTGTATATAGATTCTCTTTTTTTTCTACCATGTTATTGACTTGTTTATTGTTTACTCCATGTGTAACTCTGTGTTGTTGTCTGTTCACACTGCTATGCTTTATCTTGGCCAGGTCGCAGTTGCAAATGAGAACTTGTTCTCAACTAGCCTACCTGGTTAAATAAAGGTGAAATAAAAAATAATAAAACACATACATACAAAGAGTCAATACAGTTAGAAACCGATGATCACAAAAGATAAGGACACAAAAAAACACTGAAATATTATGCTGCAACTTCAGGAGCTGGATGGCAATAAAGTGCATGTGGAAACTGCAAAGATGTTGATTGTCTATCCGTACCGAGGCCCTGAGTCCTGCAGGGTGGAGGTGGGGGGGTCACGGGGCCGGACCACGGCTGGGGAACCCTCCTCCGTCACTGGGGAATCTCCAGGAGAGACACCCCTCTCCTCCATCAACACCTGGTTCTCCTCCACCTCTCCTCCTGCTCCTCTGCTCTCCTCCATGGGGGGACAGTGTTGGGCTCCTGGTCTATAGGGAGGTTAATAAACAACAAATACAAATAAAAGCTTACAAATATGCTGGGGGGGGGGGATTACACAGATATTACCTCAGAAAGAAAAGCCTGCTCACAGTACAGTTAGTGGCTGTTTCTGTGGTTTGTCCCTGGATGGCCGACAACCTCTTGTGAAATCACAGATGTGAAAGCATGTTTATTGTGACACGGTGTAACCCTGTGCAACAGTTCCAAAACAATCCCCCTCAGCAGCCATCACCAGGCCGACTGTATGAGAGATGTCAGCAACATGACTCACGGTCTCCTATAGTATAACGTGGTCAACAACATGACTCACGGTCTCCTATAGTATAACGTGGTCAACAACATGACTCACGGTCTCCTATAGTATAACGTGGTCAACAACATGACTCACGGTCTCCTATAGTATAACGTGGTCAACAACATGACTCACGGTCTCCTATAGTATAACGTGGTCAACAACATGACTCACGGTCTCCTATAGTATAACGTGGTCAACAACATGACTCACGGTCTCCTATAGTATAACGTGGTCAACAACATGACTCACGGTCTCCTATAGTATAACGTGGTCAACAACATGACTCACGGTCTCCTATAGTATAACGTGGTCAACAACATGACTCACGGTCTCCTATAGTATAACGTGGTCAACAACATGACTCACGGTCTCCTATAGTATAACGTGGTCAACAACATGACTCACGGTCTCCTATAGTATAACGTGGTCAACAACATGACTCACGGTCTCCTATAGTATAACGTGGTCAACAACATGACTCACGGTCTCCTATAGTATAACGTGGTCAACAACATTGACTTTTCACTGGTTCCTACTTTGAATAAAAGACACACGGCCCGTCAGACTTGCTCACAGTGGACCGCACCTTTAATATACAACTGCCTGAGTCCATTGTTTCAGCTGTATCTTATCTCTGGACAGGTGGAAAGGCTCCAGCTCAGTCAAATGAAGAGGAAGTTACTGGCCTGACAAATGCTAACTGACACATACACAAGACAGCAGACAGGTCTGGATAATCCAGGTGAAAGTTATGATCCCTTACTGATGTCACTTGTTAAATCCACTTCAATCAGTGTAGATGAAGGGGGAGGAGACGGGTTAAAGAAGGAGTTTAAAGCCTTGAGACATGGATGATGTATGTGTGCCATTCAGAGGGTGAATGGGCAAGACAAAATATTTAAGTGCCTTTGAACGGGGTATGGTAGTAGGTGCCAGGTGCACCAGTTTGTGTCAAGAACTGCAACGCTGCTGGGTTTTTCACACTCAACAGTTTCCCCATATGTATGAAGAATGGTCCACCACCCAAAGGACATCCAGCCAACTTGACACAACTGTAGGAAGCATTGGAGTCAACATGGACCAGCATCCCTGTGGAAAGCTTTCAATACCGTGTTGAGTCCATGACCAGACGAGTTGAGGCAGTTCTGCGGGCAATTTTCAGGGGGGGGGCACCTCAATATTAGGAATGTGTTCCTAATGTCTGGTATAATCAGTGTATATGTGCCTCCTGCCAATCTATCTCTCTGAGCTACTGTATGGGCCCTCCATGGGGCCTCCACTGCTACCAGGAACTATGAAGCCTGCAATACACGATGGTACAGGTGAACAATGTCATTTACAAAATAGCCTCCAACACTCCACTCAGCAAATTGGATGTAATCTATCACAGTGCCATCCGTTTTGTCACCAAAGCCCCATATACTACCCACCACTGCGACCTGTATGCTCTCGTTGGCTGGCCCTCGCTACATTTTCGCCAAACCCAGTGGCTCCAGGTCATCTATAAGTCTTTGCTAGGTAAAGCCCCGCCTTATCTCAGCTCACTGGTCTCCATAGCAACACCCACCCGTAGCACACGCTCCAGCAGGTATATTTCACTGGTCATCCCCAAAGCCAACACCTTCTTTGGCCGCCTTTCCTTCCAGTTCTCTGCTGCCAATGACTGGAACAAATTGCAAAAATCACTGAAGACTAATATCTCCCTCACTAACTTTAAACATCAGCTGTCAGAGCAGCTTACCGATCGCTGTACCTATACACAGCCCACCTGTACACAGCCCATCTGTAAATAGCCCATCTGTAAATAGCACACCCAACTACCTCATATTGTTATTTTGTTGTTGTTGCTCTTTTGCACCCCAGTATCTCTTCTTGCACATCATCATCCTTACATCCGTCACTCCAGTGTTAATGCTAAACTGTAATTATTTCGCCACTATGGCCTATTTATTGCCTTACCTCCCTAAACGTAATACATTTGCACACAATATATACAGATTTTTCTATTGTGTTTTGACTGTACGTTTGTTTATCCAATGTGTAACTCTGTGTTGCTGTTTTTGTCGCACTGCTTTGCTTTATCTTGGCCAGGTCGCAGTTGTAAATGAGAACTTGTTCTCAACTGGCCTAGCTGGTTAAATAAAGGTGAACTAACCCCAACCCCATTCCTGTGTCAACCCTGTTCACAGTAGCTTCTGTTTGAAGGTGTAAGTACAGACTGAAGAGGCTACTGTATAGCTGTCACCTAGGCCCTATAGTGACACATGTAGAGTAGAAGTGCTGTGTAGTTGTCCACTAGTCCTATTTGCGGAGTCCCCTTACAACGTACGCACTCTATACATGTCACGTTGCCTACTGTGGAGCTCTGTTGCACGTATTGGCCTATTGAATGGCTTCAATGGACCCATAATAAACCACCAGAGAAGTACAACAAATGTTTCTTTGTTGATCCGACCAACAACAAAACAAACGGATCACTAGAAAGAATTGCTGCTATATCGAGAAGATTTATCGCGATAATAAAAACAGAGAGTCAATAGAACCCTAACTAAAAAGAGAGAAGAAGGAATGTGGTGAACTAAACAGAACAACGGAGACAATCGATCCTTCGCAGCTTGAACGGTCAGCCTACGTCACAGTCACAACAACGCAGTCAATAAAATACTACCTGAAAACGTATAGAATAAGTCAAGGGCGACTTGTAAAATCCGTCAGTGGCGCGACATTTCTTCTGATATTGTTACAGCGAGATATCCGCAGAACTGTGTGGGGAAAAGTGCCCTGCAAGCACGGCCAATGGTCCACAACGCACTGGTACCAGCCTACCAGGCAAGGCTTCTGACGTCGGTGAAAAACCCTACCATGTGACGAAATGAAAGCAGCCTAGCCTATTAAAATCCTCCTCTTTTCGATGCAAGAAACTACGTGCCAAAACTGCCCATTCATTTGCAATTGCAATGAAAATCTGATTATGGAATACGTCTAAAAATAGCTTAAAACATTATTTGTCGGCATATATCAACTAGACCGTTGGTCAATGGTGCACGTATTAATCCTATAATAATGCTCTTACAGACTGGAGATCTTTACCCAAGTGAGCGAAGACACCAACTAGCAGCTGAAAGCTCCAAACATAAATATTTATTGACGAGGCCCAAGTTACAGTACAAAGTGAATGTAACACGTCAGCACAACAGTGCACTGGGGCGCGTTCAGCATGACGCAACGTTTTGGAACGTTCACATAGCCTATTTCTATGTAGAACAAACATGCGCCTGACAGGTAGAATAAGGAATCACATCAGCTCTATTCCTGACATTTCTATCTGCAACGTTCGAGAACGTTTGGCAACCGAACATGGCCCTGTTTAGACTATTGGGCGTATTTACGGAAGTGAGCTACAAGTGGACACATTGTAGCAAGTAAAACCACCCGAGTACCGAGTAGTTCGTCTTCTGTTGAATGAGATGTGCACTTAAAATAATACACATTGAAACGCTATTTAAAAGTTGTTTAGTACGCTGACAAATAATCACCTTGACAAAGTCCCCTTCGCTGTGTTCAGAACACTTGCGGCTCGTTGAATACACCTGGAAAGTGGAGTTTTCCAAACTCGTGGAGACAAGATGCATTTGGAAGCAGCCATAGTCGGAATGCGTTAGTTAGTTGACTTGGTCTAGTTGGCCTAACCATAATTGCTTAGATTACAATAATAGAAACATCAAACTAGTAACGTTATTGGGTTTACAACAGGAACTGTTGAAAGTTGGTCACAGTTGGTTTAACAGTAGACTAGCTACTTCCTTACTTCCTTGCTTGGTCATGCATTTAAAGAAACAGCCATGTTGGTAAAACATTATTTAATAGTGCAATCAATATCACTTGGCATTAAAAACATATTCTTTTTTTTTTTTAAGTTGCAAATATGTACATCAGTGCCCTTTTACCAGGCAAACGCTATAATGCCAAGCTTAGATTTCTTTGTCAGAAGTTCAAACTCTTTAATATTGCAGCTTCTGGCAATGTAGCCCATCTGTTCAGTCAAACGCCCCCTCCTTCTCTTTCTCCCCCCAACACTCTGGATTCTCCATGGTTCAGGACAAAGAAGTGCTCCGCATTCAACCCATTCTTCTCCATGGCCTCCCTGAGTCTCACTGGAGGCTCTAAGTAATACTGAGAGAGAGAGAGTGATACAAAGGGAAATATGAACAATATTAGCTAGGCGCTTTCCTTTGCATTGGGTAAAAAAATGAGTTGAAAGAAAATTATAGAGAAAGAGAGAGAGCAGAGGAGTTGGAGAGGGAAGTGTTGGAGAGGGAGAGGGGGAGAAGGAGGGGGGAGATGGAGAGGGAGGAGATGGAAAGGGGGGAGAAGGAGAGGGGGAAGATGAAGGAGATGAAGAGAGAGGAGTTGGAGAGGAAGGAGATGGATTTTGGAGGCCAACATATATTGTGGATGTAGGCTTATATAATGGCTGAATATATAGAATGCTCACCTCATGAGCTAATGCGAAGGTCCCCCAGTGAATAGCCAGGGAGTGTTTGGCCTTAACGTCCTTATGAATCTCCACAGCCTCCTCTGGGTCCACATGCAGTGACTTCATTACATCTCTAAATAGAAATAACGTACGGATCTGGATGGTTAACAGTGTCCATCCATACCTGGGCAGGACAGGTGTACACTAGTTTCATACCTGGGCAGGTACGCTCCGATGGGTATGGCAGCCAGGTCGAACGGACCAAATCGCCTCCCTATCTCCTGGAAGGAGGAGCAGTAGCCGGTGTCTCCAGCGAAGAAGAAGCGGTTGCAGGGCCCCAGAACAGACCAGCTGCCCCACAGCACCCTGTTATTCACATGAAACGGTTTACATTCAGCCCATTTTAGTGGACGCTCTTACCCACACCGACTTACAGTCAGTGCTTTCAACCAAGGTAGGTAAGACAACCACATATCACAGTCATTGAAAGTAAAACTCTCCTCAATAAAGCAGCTATCTGTAAAGTAAGGAAAGCAACCTGTTATCATCTGTTGGGGTGCGCTTGCACCAGTGCTGGGCTGGGGTGAATACGAACATCACCTTATCCTGGCTGACACCACTGGGGACAGGGCTGGGGACAGCGACAGGGCTGGGGACAGCGACAGGGCTGGGGACAGCGACACAGCTCTCTTCCCACCAGTCCAACTCTATCACGTTCTTACAGCCACAGCTCTGCATCCAGCCCTGGAGTCCCAGAGGGACAAACCAACGCAGCTCGGCGCCGAAGCGCTTATTGAGGCTGCCAACTGAACCTACGTCCAGGTGGTCGTAGTGCGTGTGGCTGATGAGCACAGCATCCACCTGGAAGAAGAACACTTTATTTATCAACTGGAAAAGTCCACGGAAATGTGTTATCTTTTTTTAACCCTTGAGACACACACACACACACACACACACACACACACACACACACACACACACACACACACACACACACACACACACACACACCCACCCACCCCTCTCAAGTGTTTGGAGGCACCTCACCTTGGGTAGTTGATCTACTGTACACGGCGGGCCCCTGAACCTCTTGGGCCCCATGAACTGGAAGGGAGATGCCCTCTGGCTGAAGATGGGGTCAGTGAGGATGACCAGGCCGTCCATCTCTACTAGGACTGATGCGTGGCCCAGCCAGGTCACCCTGAGACCAGACCCCACGGTTCCTGACACCTGTGGTGTTATGTTATATATATACAGGACCAGTCAAAAGTGTGGACACACCTACTAAATCCAGGTGGTTTTCTTTATATTTACTATTTTCTACAAGACATCAAAACTATGAAATAACACATATGGAATCATGTAGTAACCAACAAAAAAAAGTGTTAAACATATCAAAATTTATTTTATATTTGAAAGTCTTCAAAGTAGCCACCCTTTACCTTGATGACAGTTTTGCACACCCTTGGCATTCCCTCAACCAGCTTTTATGCTATATATGTATGCGTTATATTATTGTTAAATTGTTCTATTGTTTTCATGGACTCCTGGGAACAGTATTGCAGACTAAAAGAGATCAACAAGAAACAACAACATGAAAACAAACCTCAGGGCTCTGGATGAAGTAAGGATCCTGCAGTGGAAGCTCACAGTCTAACTCCTCAACACAGGGACACACAAACGTTTGGTAAATAACAACAAATACCTGGCTGAAAAGGATTCAGCACACCTTTGATGAAAGCACTTCAACTTCTTGTCTGAGGTTGAAAAACATCTTATGTCTAAATCAATATAATTGCATGGGGTTGTTATGCATCATCTACTAGGATACATTTCTATGCAAATTGCTAATGGAATCTGGAATTAACAAGCAACAACAAGGCAAAAAGCCAATATGTTAAAGATGGGATTCGTACCTCTTTGGAGCGGGGTACGTTGCTGTGGTCCTTATCTAGTAGGTAGAACCGGAGCAGGGAGGCAGAGGAGGGGTAGTGCCATGTGGGCCAGGGGTTGGTGAAGCGACCGTTCTTCTCCCTCGTGGATCTGGTTATGACTTCTCCCTTCTCCACATCTTGACCCTCCTGGAACGTCCCCCCTGTCCCCCGGTGGTCCAGGGATGACGTGTTGGGTGTTTGTGGTTTCTCTCCTGTTCCCTGGGCTTCCGCCTGCTCTGCCATGGCCTCAAGTTCCTGTTCCTCTGGTCTGTGTGGGACACAACATCAGTTGTTGTGGTGCTATACAGTATCTCTTGACAGAAGTTCTGTGAGTCAACTGGGCCGATTTTTCAGACGGGTGCTGCCTAAATGTAGAGCTGAAAACCCATACCAGGAAATTGGACCCATAAGGTTATTGCTCTATAAAGTCATGCAAGATAGCAACAAGACAGGTCACTTAACCATTTGCTAGCCTATCATATAACCTTGGCCAACAACTGTTTGTTATTGTTCCTGTAAACTGGCTACCAGTTTCCTTATAACTTAGGTAAGTCTCACCTTGTGTGTGAAAACTTTTTCCTGGAGTTCAAAGGGCAGTTACTCATATCACCCAACCACAATGGATTGATTCACAGATTATGTGTAAATATGATTCATTCATTTTGAAAACTTCAAATGGATTACAATAAATCAATTACAACATGATTGAAGCTGCCCGTTATACCAATGATATATCAATACTAACATATGTGGTATTAGTAAGATATAACTATAGAAAACATACCTAAAACATAACCCCTCAAAATGAACACATACATCTATGCATGTCTATAGAACATGCTAATGCAGATATCAGATAAGTGCAAACTGACTGTGAATCATCTCTTACTTTATCCTGGTCCAATGAAGAGTTCTCTCCTGCACCTTATCCTGGTCCAATGAAGAGTTCTCTCCTGCACCTTATCCTGGTCCAGTGAAGAGGTCCCTCCTGCACCTTATCCTGGTCCAATGAAGAGGTCTCTCCTGCACCTTATCCTGGTCCAGTGAAGAGGTCTCTCCTGCACCTTATCCTGGTCCAATGAAGAGGTCCCTCCTGCACCTTATCCTGGTCCAATGAAGAGTACCCTCCTGCACCTTATCCTGGTCCAATGAAGAGTACCCTCCTGCACCTTATCCTGGTCCAGTGAAGAGGTCTCTCCTGCACCTTATCCTGGTCCAATGAAGAGTACCCTCCTGCACCTTATCCTGGTCCAGTGAAGAGGTCTCTCCTGCACCTTATCCTGGTCCAATGAAGAGTACCCTCCTGCACCTTATCCTGGTCCAGTGAAGAGGTCTCTCCTGCACCTTATCCTGGTCCAATGAAGAGTTCCCTCCTGCACCGTATCCTGGTCCAGTGAAGAGTTCTCTCCTGCACCTTATCCTGGTCCAATGAAGAGGTCTCTCCTGCACCTTATCCTGGTCCAGTGAAGAGGTCTCTCCTGCACCTTATCCTGGTCCAATGAAGAGGTCCCTCCTGCACCTTATCCTGGTCCAATGAAGAGTTCCCTCCTGCACCGTATCCTGGTCCAGTGAAGAGTTCTCTCCTGCACCTTATCCTGGTCCAGTGAAGAGGTCTCTCCTGCACCTTATCCTGGTCCAATGAAGAGGTCCCTCCTTCACCTTATCCTGGTCCAGTGAAGAGGTCTCTCCTGCAGGGATTAGAGACGAGCTAAGACTACCTCTTAACAATGTCCTCCTTGTGTCCGGTAAGACCAGCTAGTCCCGCGGGGCTCTCCCTAAAGCATTTTGTTTCACACAATTCTTCCTCATTGCACTTTATTACTCAGAATTAAGTCTGTCCATATCAATGATTGCCACACACTTATTGCCGTCACTCGGTAGACAGTTGCACTGCATGTCCCTTCCATTACCACCAGGTGTCACTCTCCTTCATTCAGTACAGTGTGTGAGTGATAACCCGAAGCAATAAGCTATCAATGATAATTATGACACAAATAGAAAAACAAACCAGCAGAGACAACACAGTTCCATTTTTTAATGATCATTTTGCCATGCTACAAAACACAGGGGGTTGTTGGCAGTGATGGAATATGTATGAACATTGCTGTACACATCTAAATACACAGTATGGTTTTTCCTCTGGTCAAAAAATACTAACATTCTGGTAAACACATATTTCCAGAACAGAAAAATGCAAATATCAAAATCATCCCCCCCCCCAATGTAAAGTCTGTACAATATGAAGTCATTCTGTTTTTAAACAGAAGACCCAATGGGCTCTGACTGGTTGAATCAACAAAATGACGTTCAACCAACGTGGAATAGATGTTGAATTGACGTCTGTGCCCAGTGAGTCATGAATTGTTTCATTCACTTCATAGTTCTTTATAGTGTCTGGTGTTCTGAGACCAAAACACAGGAAATAAGGAATGTTTACATCGTAAATGGAACCAACGGAACCCATTCTAGAACTCCGGGAAAATCAGCATATTCTACAATTGAAAAAAGGAGTTTGGCAAATAATCCAATTTTTTCCACTAACAGTTCATTTCTTTAATAAACAATATCTATTCAACTACTTTTTGTACAATTCCTATAGTTTATGAACTCTTTCAAAATGTAGGTAGAAAAAAATATAATGCAAGTTAGAACCCAATAATAATGATTTGTACAATATGATACAATGAGAGAACAGGTAACAGAAGATACAACTTTGGAACCCACACTCTCCTCCTATGAAACATGGCTGACGGACAGCATTGTGTGGTAAACACTGTGCTTGTCTGTTTTCCTCGTTCACAACAACGTGTGGAAGGAAAATTCAGACTGAACTAAGACATTCTACAACAACCACCAGGGGGCCCTGTACAGATGGACTATTGTTTGCTGGGTGGGAGTCAATTCCCTTTCAGTTCTGTCAATCCAGGAAGCAAAACTGGAATTCCAATTGACTTTCTGAATTGACTGAATATTAAAGTAAATTGGACCCCAACCCTGATGGAACCTGGAACATGATGATGTCACACAACACCACCAACGGAATGACTTGGGTTCTTTCAGTACAGCCAGCATGAACAAACACATTATTACAGCTTCCTTGTGGCCGACATCATTTGGCATTTATACATACACGCCATCTGTCTGTACTTAGTAGTGGCTAAAGTGACTGTGGCGTACCAAGACGTTGACCCCCCGAGACATGGCCGAAGACTCCAGGCTTGGGGTCAATTCCATTCCGTCAATTCAGAAAGTAAACCAAAATTCCAATTCCATATTTTCCTCATTGAAAAGCATTGAAGAGAGTTGGAATGTCAGTGTACTTCCTGAATTGACTTTGGATTGAAATGGAATTGAGCCCCAACCCTGGTGGGCCCACTAACGTTACACACCATAGGAGTCCACAGACATCAGGGCAACATGGACGTCAGCTTCAAACACCCACATGAGTGTTGACGTTAACACCGTTTGAGTTTATAATCAGCACTAGAAGGGATCCGTAAGAGAGATTGGTGAGGAGGTCCGTCATTCAAAGAGACCTCGCTGTTTGGCACATCACCAGCAAGCTAAACTTACACAGGCACTTGGAATTAAAAAGGTAGCCTGGGTCTGTTTGTGCCGTCATGCCAACGCCCTGTCACTCATTGTTTGGCTTGACAATGACAGCAAAGGAGTAGACAAGAGCACAGACTGATCTGGGACCAGGCTAGAAGGTGTTTCACTCCTTCTTTAATAAGGTATCAAATGACCTCAGGAATAAAATAGTGTTATACTGGTGTGTACCTGGTCTACCGTCGCTCCCCTTTCAGGTCAGCTTTCACTATAGCCTGGGTACCAGTCTGCTTGTGCCATCATGCCACTCCTTGTCATGACACAGACTGCACAAACAGATCTGGGACCAGGCTACTTTCAGGACACAGCGTAACTCCTTGTCATGACACAGACTGCACAAACAGATCTGGGACCAGGCTACTTTCAGGACACAGTGTAACTCCTTGTCATGACACAGACTGCACAAACAGATCTGGGACCAGGCTACTTTCAGAACACAGCGTAACTCCTTGTCATGACACAGACTGCACAAACAGATCTGGGACCAGGCTACTTTCAGGACACAGTGTAACTCCTTGTCATGACACAGACTGCACAAACAGATCTGGGACCAGGCTACTTTCAGGACACAGTGTAACTCCTTGTGAAGTAATAAGACATTTTAAAATCATTTTTTTTACATTTATTGCAACAAATCTATAGCCCTTCTGTCTTCAAATGTTTGTTTTTTTTTCATTCAGTTTGGAGGTATAACAAAGTATGACAACATCAACAACAACATCAACAACAACATCAACAACGGTCAGGTCAAGGTGCAACTGAAGAAGACGACAGTGGGTGCGTCCCAAATGGAACACTATTCCCTACGTAGTGCACTCATTTTGACCAGAACCCTCTGGGCCCTGGGTCGTTATGCACTCATTTTGACCAGAACCCTCTGGGCCCTGGGTCGTTATGCACTCATTTTGACCAGAACCCTCTGGGCCCTGGGTCGTTATGCACTCATTTTGACCAGAACCTTCTGGGCCCTGGGTCGTTATCCACTCATTTTGACCAGAACCCTCTGGGCCCTGGGTCGTTATGCACTCATTTTGACCAGAACCTTCTGGGCCCTGGGTCGTTATCCACTCATTTTGACCAGAACCCTCTGGGCCCTGGGTCGTTATGCACTCATTTTGACCAGAACCCTCTGAGCCCTGGGTCGTTATGCACTCATTTTGACCAGAACCCTCTGGGCCCTGGGTCGTTATGCACTCATTTTGACCAGAACCCTCTGGGCCCTGGGTCGTTATGCACTCATTTTGACCAGAACCCTCTGGGCCCTGGGTCGTTATGCACTCATTTTGACCAGAACCCTCTGAGCCCTGGGTCGTTATGCACTCATTTTGACCAGAACCCTATGGGCCCTGGGTCGTTATGCACTCATTTTGACCAGAACCCTCTGGGCCCTGGGTTGTTATGCACTCATTTTGACCAGAACCCTCTGAGTCCTGGGTCGTTATGCATTAATTTTGACCAGAACCCTCTGGGCCCTGGGTCGTTATGCACTCATTTTGACCAGAACCCTCTGGGCCCTGGGTCGTTATGCACTCATTTTGACCAGAACCCTATGGGCCCTGGGTCGTTATCCACTCATTTTGACCAGAACCCTCTGAGCCCTGGGTCGTTATGCACTCATTTTGACCAGAACCCTATGGGCCCTGGGTCGTTATGCACTCATTTTGACCAGAACCCTCTGGGCCCTGGGTCGTTATCCACTCAGCATCTCGGAGTAGAAGGGCTGATCTAGGATCAGATCCCCCCCCCCGTCCAGGTCATCAGATTCCTTCCTGTCTAAAAAGGTCAAACTGATCTTAGATTAGCACTCCTACTCTGAGACACTTTATGAATAGTCCTGGTCAAAAGTAGTGCACTATATAGGGAATTAGGGCTCCATTTGAGATCCAGACAGTGCTTGGTAGGCTAGGTATGGTAGGGGCGTGGTGAAGTTCACATAGGAAGGTCAGTACTGTTGTGTCTGGTTTTCCTGGAGGTACCGTCGTCACGGGGAAGTGCTTTCTGAAGACTCGACATGGCCGCCGTGCGCTCGATGTCGATCATGGCGTACAGTTCGGTCCGCCGCGTGGGGGTGGAGGGGGGGAGGAGGAGACTGCCCAGGCCGACGCCACAGGGAGTGGTGGGGGTCTTGGGTGTCTGCGGCCCACTGGAGTCTGAACCCTTCTCCATCTCCAACTCAATGTAGTTCAGCTGCCTCAGGGGATCCAACCCACACGGTCCACCCGCCAGTCGCCCCGACCGGAAGTCAAAGTTAAAGACGGTGGGAGTCAAACAGAGGCCGCTAGAGTCCCGCCCCCGCGGAAGGATCCGCGCAGAGTCCAGCTTGGCGCTGAGCGAAACGTTTACATTCTCTGTGTTGACGTAGTTGTGCATGGGGTCCAGACCCAGACCATGGTGATGAAGGTGATGAGGATGGTGGTGGTGGTTGTGGTAGCCGTTAAGGGTGGGCGTCTTTGTTCCATATCCGTGATACACCTCCTCTTCATCCTCCTCGTCTCCCTCGGAGAAGCGCCTGGCGGTCTCCCACACCGGCGGCAGCGCCGGGAGGTTCTCGTAGTTAAGGAGCGCCGTGCGCCGCTGGGCGGAGTTGTTGGCATTGTGGGAGGAGTCAGGGAGGGGGGCGGCAGGGCGGTTACGCCGGGGGTTGGGGGCTGGAACAGGGGTGGAGACGTAAGCATGGGTGATGTTGCCGTTGTGGTGCTCATAGGTGGAGATGGTGCTGGGTTTGGGCCCTGGGTGAGGTGGAGGGTTTGGGTTAGGAGGAAGAGGGGGAGGGGGGCCGTCTTTGCGTTCATCACTGTCATAGCCCGTGTCACAGTCTCCTGCCTGGAGACCCAGGGTGGCGCCCACCACACAGCCCTTCCCATTCCCGTTCAGAACCCCAGAGGGAGCTGTCAAGCTGGGCTCCCCGTTAGACCCAGACACCCCAAGCGCCATCTCTCCATCCCCAGAACGTCTGGACCCAGCCTCCCCGTCCTCATCCCCAGAACGTCTGGACCCAGCCTCCCCGTCCTCATCCCCAGAACGTCTGGACCCAGCCTCCCCGTCCTCATCCCCAGAACGTCTGGACCCAGCCTCCCCGTCGTCATCCCCAGGGTTCTGCCTCCTCTGAGCCGGGGTGGGACCCAGGATGAATTTAACCCCTTCTGGCTGCAGCAGCACCTGAGGCTCCGTATCCATGTCTGTCTCCGTGGGAGACGGAGGGGCGGTGGCTAGCGAGGAGGTCGTCTCCGGATTGGACAGCCGCAGTTCCAAGGCGGTGTGGCTGCTGGGGCGAGTGCGCCGGTCATCCTGTATACCAGGAGTGTTGACGTAGGTGTGGACCTGAGAGAGAGAGAGAGAGAGAGAGAGAGAGAGACGGAGAGAGAGAGAGAGAGAGAGAGAGAGAGAGAGAGAGAGAGAGAGACGGAGAGAGAGAGAGAGAGAGAGAGACAGAGAGAGACAGAGAGAGAGAGAGAGAGAGAGAGAGAGAGAGAGAGAGAGAGAGACAGAGAGACAGAGAGAGAGAGAGAGAGAGACAGAGAGAGAGAGAGAGAGAGAGAGAGAGAGAGAGAGAGAGAGAGAGAGACAGAGAGAGAGAGAGAGAGAGAGAGAGAGAGAGAAAGAGACAGAGAGAGAGAGAGAGAGAGACAGAGAGAGAGAGAGAGAGAGAGAGAGAGAGAGAGAGAGAGAGAGAGAGAGAGACAGAGAGAGATAGAGAGAGTTTAACAACACAGTGACACATCCGTATCAGCAACATCTTCAAAATAAATACAAAGACAAAACAACAACTGGTTGATAAATAATCTGATCGTACGACCAGAAAGTCAATGCTTGTTAGTCAGAGGGGTTGAACGCATCGTGATGACAACAGTTCTCCAGCAGGGTCCACGACTAAAGGGCTGTTTCCTCACCGACTGGTCTGAGACCAGGAGGGGGTGTGATGACTCCTCTCCCACGGAGGGCAGCCTGGCGCTGCCTACAGACGGGTGTCGGCTAGAAGGGCGTGACGAGGCCTCACCAAACGATGGGTAGCGTCCTGTACCGTTTGGTAACGTGGGTACAGAGTAGCCTTGAGATGGGAGGAGGAGAGACATACGATTCAGGTGTGTGTCAGGTCTAACCAGCAGCACTGTGTGTGTCAGGTCTAACCAGCAGCACTGTGTGTGTGTCAGGTCTAACCAGCAGCACTGTGTGTGTGTCAGGTCTAACCAGCAGCACTGTGTGTGTGTGTCAGTTCTAACCAGCAGCACTGTGTGTCAGGTCTAACCAGCAGCACTGTGTGTCAGGTCTAACCAGCAGCACTGTGTGTCAGGTCTAACCAGCAGCACTGTGTGTCAGGTCTAACCAGCAGCACTGTGTGTCAGGTCTAACCAGCAGCAGTGTGTGTGTGTGTCAGTTCTAACCAGCAGCACTGTGTGTCAGGTCTAACCAGCAGCACTGTGTGTCAGGTCTAACCAGCAGCACTGTGTGTCAGGTCTAACCAGCAGCACTGTGTGTCAGGTCTAACCAGCAGCACTGTGTGTCAGGTCTAACCAGCAGCACTGTGTGTCAGGTCTAACCAGCAGCACTGTGTATCAGGTCTAACCAGCAGCACTGTGTGTGTGTCAGGTCTAACCAGCAGCACTGTGTGTCAGGTCTAACCAGCAGCAGTGTGTGTGTGTGTCAGGTCTAACCAGCAGCACTGTGTGTCAGGTCTAACCAGCAGCACTGTGTGTGTGTGTCAGGTCTAACCAGCAGCACTGTGTGTCAGGTCTAACCAGCAGCAGTGTGTGTGTGTGTCAGGTCTAACCAGCAGCACTGTGTGTGTGTCAGGTCTAACCAGCAGCACTGTGTGTGTGTCAGGTCTAACCAGCAGCAGTGTGTGTGTGTGTCAGGTCTAACCAGCAGCACTGTGTGTGTGTCAGGTCTAACCAGCAGCACTGTGTGTGTGTCAGGTCTAACCAGCAGCACTGTGTGTCAGGTCTAACCAGCAGCACTGTGTGTGTGTGAGGTCTAACCAGCAGCATTGTGTGTGTGTCAGGTCTAACCAGCAGCACTGTGTGTGTGTCAGGTCTAACCAGCAGCACTGTGTGTCAGGTCTAACCAGCAGCACTGTGTGTCAGGTCTAACCAGCAGCACTGTGTGTGTGTCAGGTCTAACCAGCAGCACTGTGTGTCAGGTCTAACCAGCAGCACTGTGTGTGTGTGTCAGGTCTAACCAGCAGCACTGTGTGTCAGGTCTAACCAGCAGCAGTGTGTGTGTGTGTCAGGTCTAACCAGCAGCACTGTGTGTCAGGTCTAACCAGCAGCACTGTGTGTGTGTCAGGTCTAACCAGCAGCACTGTGTGTCAGGTCTAACCAGCAGCACTGTGTGTGTGTGTCAGGTCTAACCAGCAGCACTGTGTGTGTGAGGTCTAACCAGCAGCAGTGTGTGTGTGTGTCAGGTCTAACCAGCAGCACTGTGTGTGTGTCAGGTCTAACCAGCAGCACTGTGTGTGTGTGTGTCAGGTCTAACCAGCAGCAGTGTGTGTGTGTGTCAGGTCTAACCAGCAGCACTGTGTGTGTGTGTCAGGTCTAACCAGCAGCACTGTGTGTGTGTGTCAGGTCTAACCAGCAGCACTGTGTGTGTGTGTCAGGTCTAACCAGCAGCACTGTGTGTGTGTGTCAGGTCTAACCAGCAGCACTGTGTGTCAGGTCTAACCAGCAGCACTGTGTGTGTGTGTCAGGTCTAACCAGCAGCACTGTGTGTCAGGTCTAACCAGCAGCACTGTGTGTGTGTGTCAGGTCTAACCAGCAGCACTGTGTGTGTGTGTCAGGTCTAACCAGCAGCACTGTGTGTGTGTGTCAGGTCTAACCAGCAGCACTGTGTGTGTGTGTCAGGTCTAACCAGCAGCACTGTGTGTGTGTCAGGTCTAACCAGCAGCACTGTGTGTGTGTGTCAGGTCTAACCAGCAGCACTGTGTGTGTGTCAGGTCTAACCAGCAGCACTGTGTGTGTGTGTCAGGTCTAACCAGCAGCACTGTGTGTCAGGTCTAACCAGCAGCACTGTGTGTCAGGTCTAACCAGCAGCACTGTGTGTGTGTGTGTGTCAGGTCTAACCAGCAGCACTGTGTGTGTGTCAGGTCTAACCAGCAGCACTGTGTGTCAGGTCTAACCAGCAGCACTGTGTGTGTGTGTCAGGTCTAACCAGCAGCACTGTGTGTGTCAGGTCTAACCAGCAGCACTGTGTGTGTGTCAGGTCTAACCAGCAGCACTGTGTGTGTGTGTCAGGTCTAACCAGCAGCACTGTGTGTCAGGTCTAACCAGCAGCACTGTGTGTGTGTGTCAGGTCTAACCAGCAGCACTGTGTGTGTGTCAGGTCTAACCAGCAGCACTGTGTGTGTGTGTCAGGTCTAACCAGCAGCACTGTGTGTCAGGTCTAACCAGCAGCAGTGTGTGTGTGTGTCAGTTCTAACCAGCAGCACTGTGTGTGTGTGTGTGTGTGTGTGTGTGTGTGTGTGTGTGTGTGTGTGTGTGTGTGTGTGTGTGTGTGTGTGTGTGTGTGTGTGTGTGTGTGTGTGAGGTCTTACCAGCAGCAGCAGTGTGTGTGTGTGTGTGTGTGTGTGTGTGTGTGTGTGTGTGTGTGTGTGTGTGTGTGTGTGTGTGTGTGTGTGTGTGAGGTCTTACCAGCAGCAGCAGTGTGTGTGTGTGTGTGTGTGTGTGTGTGTGTGTGTGTGTGTGTGTGTGTGTGTGTGTGTGAGGTCTCACCAGCAGCAGCAGTGTGTGTGTGTGTGTGTGTGTGTGTGTGTGTGTGTGTGTGTGTGTGTGTGTGTGTGTGTGTGTGTGTGTGTGTGTGTGTGTGTGTGTGTGTGTGTGTGTGTGTGTGTGTGTGTGTGTGTGTGTGTGTATGTGTGTGTGTGTGTGTGTGTGTGTGTGTGTGTGTGTGTGTGTGTGTGTGTGTGTGTGTGTGTGTGTGAGGTGTTACCAGCAGCAGCAGTGTGTGGTTTGCGGGACAGCTCGGTCGTCTCTACGGGGTTGAGCTCCTCCACCACACTGATGCTGTTGTTGTGCATGATGTCCTGCAGTACGTTGAACATCTCCTCTGCCCTCACACACTTGAACGCAAAGATACCTGCAGGGAGAGACAGCCCTTACACTCTGACTCTCACACAGTGAGACCCCACCGCTCACCACCTTAGTGACACGTCAACGGTTACACTCTGACTCTCACACAGTGAGACCCCACCGCTCACCACCTTAGAGAGACAGATCAACGGTTACACTCTGACTCTCACACAGTGAGACCCCACCGCTCACCACCTTAAAGACACATCAACGGTTACACTCTGACTCTCACACAGTGAGACCCCACCGCTCACCACCTTAGAGACACGTCAACGGTTACACTCTGACTCTCACACAGTGAGACCCCACCGCTCACCACCTTAGAGACACATCAACGGTTACACTCTGACTCTCACACAGTGAGACCCCACCGCTCACCACCTTAAAGACACGTCAATGGTTACACTCTGACTCTCACACAGTGAGACCCCACCGCTCACCACCTTAAAGACACATCAACGGTTACACTCTGACTCTCACACAGTGAGACCCCACCGCTCACCACCTTAAAGACACATCAATGGTTACACTCTGACTCTCACACAGTGAGACCCCACCGCTCACCACCTTAAAGAGACACGTCAACGGTTACACTCTGACTCTCACACAGTGAGACCCCACCGCTCACCACCTTAAAGACACATCAACGGTTACACTCTGACTCTCACACAGTGAGACCCCACCGCTCACCACCTTAAAGACACATCAACGGTTACACTCTGACTCTCACACAGTGAGACCCCACCGCTCACCACCTTAAAGAGACACATCAACGGTTAAACTCTGACTCTCACACAGTGAGACCCCACCGCTCACCACCTTAGAGAGACAGATCAACGGTTACACTCTGACTCTCACACAGTGAGACCCCACCGCTCACCACCTTAGAGACACGTCAACGGTTACACTCTGACTCTCACACAGTGAGACCCCACCGCTCACCACCTTAAAGACACATCAACGGTTACACTCTGACTCTCACACAGTGAGACCCCACCGCTCACCACCTTAGAGACACATCAACGGTTACACTCTGACTCTCACACAGTGAGACCCCACCGCTCACCACCTTAAAGACACATCAATGGTTACACTCTGACTCTCACACAGTGAGACCCCACCGCTCACCACCTTAAAAACACATCAACGGTTACACTCTGACTCTCACACAGTGAGACCCCACCGCTCACCACCTTAAAGACACATCAATGGTTACACTCTGACTCTCACACAGTGAGACCCCACCGCTCACCACCTTAAAGAGACACGTCAACGGTTACACTCTGACTCTCACACAGTGAGACCCCACCGCTCACCACCTTAAAGACACATCAACGGTTACACTCTGACTCTCACACAGTGAGACCCCACCGCTCACCACCTTAGAGACACATCAACGGTTACACTCTGACTCTCACACAGTGAGACCCCACCGCTCACCACCTTAAAGAGACACATCAACGGTTACACTCTGACTCTCACACAGTGAGACCCCACCGCTCACCACCTTAGAGAGACAGATCAACGGTTACACTCTGACTCTCACACAGTGAGACCCCACCGCTCACCACCTTAGAGACACGTCAACGGTTACACTCTGACTCTCACACAGTGAGACCCCACCGCTCACCACCTTAAAGACACATCAACGGTTACACTCTGACTCTCACACAGTGAGACCCCACCGCTCACCACCTTAGAGACACGTCAACGGTTACACTCTGACTCTCACACAGTGAGACCCCACCGCTCACCACCTTAGAGACACGTCAACGGTTACACTCTGACTCTCACACAGTGAGACCCCACCGCTCACCACCTTAGAGACACGTCAACGGTTACACTCTGACTCTCACACAGTGAGACCCCACCGCTCACCACCTTAGAGACACATCAATGGTTACACTCTGACTCTCACACAGTGAGACCCCACCGCTCACCACCTTAAAGAGACACATCAACGGTTAAACTCTGACTCTCACACAGTGAGACCCCACCGCTCACCACCTTAGAGAGACAGATCAACGGTTACACTCTGACTCTCACACAGTGAGATCCCACCGCTCACCACCTTAAAGAGACAGATCAACGGTTACACTCTGACTCTCACACAGTGAGACCCCACCGCTCACCACCTTAGTGACACGTCAACGGTTACACTCTGACTCTCACACAGTGAGACCCCACCGCTCACCACCTTAGAGAGACAGATCAACGGTTACACTCTGACTCTCACACAGTGAGACCCCACCGCTCACCACCTTAAAGACACATCAACGGTTACACTCTGACTCTCACACAGTGAGACCCCACCGCTCACCACCTTAGAGACACGTCAACGGTTACACTCTGACTCTCACACAGTGAGACCCCACCGCTCACCACCTTAGAGACACATCAACGGTTACACTCTGACTCTCACACAGTGAGACCCCACCGCTCACCACCTTAAAGACACGTCAATGGTTACACTCTGACTCTCACACAGTGAGACCCCACCGCTCACCACCTTAAAGACACATCAACGGTTACACTCTGACTCTCACACAGTGAGACCCCACCGCTCACCACCTTAAAGACACATCAATGGTTACACTCTGACTCTCACACAGTGAGACCCCACCGCTCACCACCTTAAAGAGACACGTCAACGGTTACACTCTGACTCTCACACAGTGAGACCCCACCGCTCACCACCTTAAAGACACATCAACGGTTACACTCTGACTCTCACACAGTGAGACCCCACCGCTCACCACCTTAAAGACACATCAACGGTTACACTCTGACTCTCACACAGTGAGACCCCACCGCTCACCACCTTAAAGAGACACATCAACGGTTAAACTCTGACTCTCACACAGTGAGACCCCACCGCTCACCACCTTAGAGAGACAGATCAACGGTTACACTCTGACTCTCACACAGTGAGACCCCACCGCTCACCACCTTAGAGACACGTCAACGGTTACACTCTGACTCTCACACAGTGAGACCCCACCGCTCACCACCTTAAAGACACATCAACGGTTACACTCTGACTCTCACACAGTGAGACCCCACCGCTCACCACCTTAGAGACACATCAACGGTTACACTCTGACTCTCACACAGTGAGACCCCACCGCTCACCACCTTAAAGACACATCAATGGTTACACTCTGACTCTCACACAGTGAGACCCCACCGCTCACCACCTTAAAGACACATCAACGGTTACACTCTGACTCTCACACAGTGAGACCCCACCGCTCACCACCTTAAAGACACATCAATGGTTACACTCTGACTCTCACACAGTGAGACCCCACCGCTCACCACCTTAAAGAGACACGTCAACGGTTACACTCTGACTCTCACACAGTGAGACCCCACCGCTCACCACCTTAAAGACACATCAACGGTTACACTCTGACTCTCACACAGTGAGACCCCACCGCTCACCACCTTAGAGACACATCAACGGTTACACTCTGACTCTCACACAGTGAGACCCCACCGCTCACCACCTTAAAGAGACACATCAACGGTTACACTCTGACTCTCACACAGTGAGACCCCACCGCTCACCACCTTAGAGAGACAGATCAACGGTTACACTCTGACTCTCACACAGTGAGACCCCACCGCTCACCACCTTAGAGACACGTCAACGGTTACACTCTGACTCTCACACAGTGAGACCCCACCGCTCACCACCTTAAAGACACATCAACGGTTACACTCTGACTCTCACACAGTGAGACCCCACCGCTCACCACCTTAGAGACACGTCAACGGTTACACTCTGACTCTCACACAGTGAGACCCCACCGCTCACCACCTTAGAGACACGTCAACGGTTACACTCTGACTCTCACACAGTGAGACCCCACCGCTCACCACCTTAGAGACACGTCAACGGTTACACTCTGACTCTCACACAGTGAGACCCCACCGCTCACCACCTTAGAGACACATCAATGGTTACACTCTGACTCTCACACAGTGAGACCCCACCGCTCACCACCTTAAAGAGACACATCAACGGTTAAACTCTGACTCTCACACAGTGAGACCCCACCGCTCACCACCTTAGAGAGACAGATCAACGGTTACACTCTGACTCTCACACAGTGAGATCCCACCGCTCACCACCTTAAAGAGACAGATCAACGGTTACACTCTGACTCTCACACAGTGAGACCCCACCGCTCACCACCTTAAAGAGACAGATCAACGGTTACACTCTGACTCTCACACAGTGAGACCCCACCGCTCACCACCTTAAAGACACGTCAACGGTTACACTCTGACTCTCACACAGTGAGACCCCACCGCTCACCACCTTAGAGACACGTCAACGGTTACACTCTGACTCTCACACAGTGAGACCCCACCGCTCACCACCTTAGAGACACGTCAACGGTTACACTCTGACTCTCACACAGTGAGACCCCACCGCTCACCACCTTAGAGACACATCAATGGTTACACTCTGACTCTCACACAGTGAGACCCCACCGCTCACCACCTTAAAGAGACACATCAACGGTTAAACTCTGACTCTCACACAGTGAGACCCCACCGCTCACCACCTTAGAGAGACAGATCAACGGTTACACTCTGACTCTCACACAGTGAGACCCCACCGCTCACCACCTTAAAGAGACAGATCAACGGTTACACTCTGACTCTCACACAGTGAGACCCCACCGCTCACCACCTTAAAGAGACACATCAACGGTTACACTCTGACTCTCACACAGTGAGACCCCACCGCTCACCACCTTAGAGAGACACATGTTTACACCCCAAACTACAGGAGTACAAGAACAGTCACTACACCACCATCAACCAACCAACCAATCAATCAATCAACCAACCAATCAACCAGTCAACCAACCAACCAACCCATTTAGTACACTGTTACCATCAGACCAGCTAGAGGGAACAGGTCGGTACCATACAGCTATACCCTACAGGTACTGGGTCAGCTATACCCTACAGGTACTGGGTCAGCTATACCCTACAGGTACTGGGTCAGCTATACCCTACAGGTACTGGGTCAGCTATACCCGACAGGTACTGGGTCAGCTACACCCTACAGGTACTGGGTCAGCTACACCCTACAGGTACTGGGTCAGCTATACCCTACAGGTACTGGGTCAGCTATACCCTACAGGTACTGGGTCAGCTATACCCTACAGGTACTGGGTCAGCTATACCCGACAGGTACTGGGTCAGCTACACCCTACAGGTACTGGGTCAGCTACACCCTACAGGTACTGGGTCAGCTATACCCTGCAGGTACTGGGTCAGCTACACCCTGCAGGTACTGGGTCAGCTACACCCTACAGGTACTGGGTCAGCTATACCCTACAGGTACTGGGTCAACTACACCCTACAGGTACTGGGTCAGCTACACCCTACAGGTACTGGGTGGGTCAGCTATATCCTACAGGTACTGGGTGGGTCAGCTACACCCTACAGGTACTGGGTCAGCTATACCCTATAGGTACTGGGTCAGCTATACCCTACAGGTACTGGGTCAGCTATACCCGACAGGTACTGGGTCAGCTATACCCTACAGGTACTGGGTCAGCTACACCCTACAGGTACTGGGTCAGCTATACCCTACAGGTACTGGGTCAGCTATACCCTGCAGGTACTGGGTCAGCTATACCCTACAGGTACTGGGTCAGCTATACCCTACATGTACTGGGTCAACTATACCCGACAGGTACTGGGTCAGCTATACCCTACAGGTACTGGGTCAGCTATACCCTACAGGTACTGGGTCAGCTATACCCTACAGGTACTGGGTCAGCTATACCCTACAGGTACTGGGTCAGCTACACCCTACAGGTACTGGGTCAGCTATACCCTACAGGTACTGGGTCAGCTATACCCTACAGGTACTGGGTCAGCTATACCCTACAGGTACTGGGTGAGCTATACCCTACAGGTACTGGGTGAGCTATACCCTGCAGGTACTGGGTCAGCTATACCCTACAGGTACTGGGTCAGCTATACCCTACAGGTACTGGGTCAGCTATACCCTACAGGTACTGGGTCAGCTACACCCTACAGGTACTGGGTCAGCTATACCCTACAGGTACTGGGTCAACTACACCCTACAGGTACTGACTACAACCTCACAGCACAGTTCACTGACTACAACCTCACAGCACAGTTCACTGACTACAACCTGACAGCACAGTTCACTGACTACAACCTGACAGCACAGTTCACTGACTACAACCTGACAGCACAGTTCACTGACTACAACCTGACAGCACAGTTCACTGACTACAACCTGACAGCACAGTTCACTGACTACAACCTGACAGCACAGTTCACTGACTACAACCTGACAGCACAGTTCACTGACTACAACCTGACAGCACAGTTCACTGACTACAGCCTCACAGCACAGTTCACTGACTACAACCTCACAGCACAGTTCACTGACTACAGCCTCACAGCACAGTTCACTGACTACAACCTCACAGCACAGTTCACTGACTACAACCTGACAGCACAGTTCACTGACTACAACCTGACAACACAGTTCACTGACTACAACCTGACAACACAGTTCACTGACTACAACCTCACAGCACAGTTCACTGACTACAACCTGACAGCACAGTTCACTGACTACAGCCTCACAGCACAGTTCACTGACTACAGCCTCACAGCACAGTTCACTGACTACAACCTCACAGCACAGTTCACTGACTACAGCCTCACAGCACAGTTCACTGACTACAGCCTCACAGCACAGTTCACTGACTACAACCTCACAGCACAGTTCACTGACTACTGACTACAACCTGACAGCACAGTTCACTGACTACAACCTGACAGCACAGTTCACTGACTACAACCTCACAGCACAGTTCACTGACTACAACCTCACAGCACAGTTCACTGACTACAACCTGACAGCACAGTTCACTGACTACAACCTGACAGCACAGTTCACTGACTACAACCTCACAGCACAGTTCACTGACTACAACCTCACAGCACAGTTCACTGACTACAACCTGACAGCACAGTTCACTGACTACAACCTGACAGCACAGTTCACTGACTACAACCTGACAGCACAGTTCACTGACTACAACCTCACAGCACAGTTCACTGACTACAACCTGACAGCACAGTTCACTGACTACAGCCTCACAGCACAGTTCACTGACTACAACCTTACAGCACAGTTCACTGACTACAACCTGAGATACTTCTGCCTCTTTAGGGGTTTAGGCTGGGTATCTGAGGGAGAGAGGGAGAGAGGCCTCTTTAGGGGTTTAGGCTGGGTATCTGAGGGAGAGATACTTCTGCCTCTTTAGGGTTTAGGCTGGGTATCTGAGGGAGAGGGAGGTATCTCTAAAGACCTTTCTGACAACTGCTGATGTGAAAAGGGCTTCATAAAATATATTTTTTTTTTTGTAAACTTTTTACCACTTTTTCTCCTCAATTTCATGATATCCAATTGATAGTTACAGTCTTGTCTCATCGCTGCAACCCTTGTACGGAGAGTCGAAGGTCGAGAAACACGACCCTGCCAAGCCGCACTGCTTCTTGACACAATGCTCGCTTAACACAGAAGCCAGCCGCACCAATGTGTTGGAGGAAACACTGTACACCTGGTGACCGTGTCAGCGTGCACTACGCCCGGCCCGCCACAGGAGTCGCTAGTGCGCGATGGGACAAGGACATCCCGGCCAGCCAAACCCTCTCCTAACCCGGACGACGCTGAACCAAACCCTCTCCTAACCCGGATGACGCTGAACCAAACCCTCCCCTAACCCGGGCGACGCTGAACCAAACCCTCTCCTAACCCGGGCGACGCTGAACCAAACCCTCCCCTAACCCGGACGACGCTGAACCAAACCCTCTCCTAACCCGGACGACGCTGAACCAAACCCTCCCCTAACCCGGACGACGCTGAACCAAACCCTCCCCTAAACCGGACGACGCTGAACCAAACCCTCCCCTAACCCGGACGACGCTGAACCAAACCCTCTCCTAACCCGGACGACGCTGAACCAAACCCTCTCCTAACCCGGACGACGCTGAACCAAACCCTCTCCTTACCCGGACGACGCTGAACCAAACCCTCTCCTAACCCGGACGACGCTGAACCAAACCCTCTCCTTACCCGGACGACGCTGAACCAAACCCTCTCCTAACCCGGACGACGCTGAACCAAACCCTCTCCTAACCCGGACGACGCTGAACCAAACCCTCTCCTAACCCGGACGACGCTGAACCAAACCCTCTCCTAACCCGGACGACGCTGAACTAAACCCTCCCCTAACCCGGACGACGCTGAACCAAACCCTCTCCTAACCCGGACGACGCTGGGTCAATTGTGCGTTGCCTCACGGGTCTCCCGGTCGCGGCTGGCTGCGACACAGCCCGGGATCGAACCCGGATCTGTAGTGACGCCTCAGTGTCAGCCTTAGACCGCTGCGCCACACGGGAGGTCCCCTTATAAAATACATTTGATTGATTGATAATATGTGAGAGAAAGTAGGCAATATTTGACGGTCAGTGCATACCCTGTCCAGTCTGGCATCGTCGCCCGCTCTCGAAGGAGAAGAGGTTGGAGTCGTAACCGTAGCGACGCAGACAGAGGTAAGGCCACTTGACAGTGTCCCGTTTCCTGGTGTGGAGGATAAGCTCCTCCTCTGTCAGCTCCATCAAGCCTGAGCCCAACTCATTACCATCGTCATCCACATTTATCACCTGGAGGAGAGAGAGAAAGAGAGGTAGGGTGAGAGAGAGAGAGTGAGAGAGGGAGGGTGAGAGAGTGAGAGAGGGTGGGGGAGAGAGAGGCATGGAAGAGAGAGAGAGGGGGAGGCAGAGAGAGAGGGGGTGCAGAGAGAGAGGGGGGGCATAGAGAGAGACACACACACAGAACAGATGAGAAAACCATCAGTGAAACGAGTCTGTGATACACAATGAGAAAATCTGGGTCTCAATTTGGGATGGATGTGACAAGACACTTAAAAATCATATTACACTTTGTGAAGAAAGACCCTGAAGTATCCAGCCATGTGATCTCTAATGAATGTTTTACTAACAGGGCTACAGAATGACCCGATTCAATGGATTATCAGAATTACTACTGTAGCTTCTACTAACAGTTGACCCTCTATATTGTCTGAGTCAGTGGGGAACACTCCACACAGTTCCAGTAGCACTAGCATCAGGTCTACAGCACAGTGTTAGCAGTAGCACTAGCATCAGGTCTACAGCACAGTGTTAGCACTAGCATCAGGTCTACAGCACAGTGTTAGCAGTAGCACTAGCATCAGGTCTACAGCACAGTGTTAGCACTAGCATCAGGTCTACAGCACAGTGTTAGCAGTAGCACTAGCATCAGGTCTACAGCACAGTGTTAGCAGTAGCACTAGCATCAGGTCTACAGCACTGTGTTAGCAGTAGCACTAGCATCAGGTCTACAGCACTGTGTTAGCAGTAGCACTAGCATCAGGTCTACAGCACAGTGTTAGCAGTAGAACTAGCATCAGGTCTACAGCACAGTGTTAGCAGTAGCACTAGCGCCAGGTCTACAGCACAGTGTTAGCAGTAGCACTAGCATCAGGTCTACAGCACAGTGTTAGCAGTAGCACTAGCATCAGGTCTACAGCACAGTGTTAGCAGTAGCATCAGGTCTACAGCACAGTGTTAGCAGTAGCACTAGCATCAGGTCTACAGCACAGTGTTAGCAGTAGCACTAGCGCCAGGTCTACAGCACAGTGTTAGCAGTAGCACTAGCATCAGGTCTACAGTACAGGAGACAAAAGCAGCTATGTCGCAGGCAGAGGGCCAGAGTCAGGCTGACTGGTTAATGATTTGACATGTCAGAAACAACCAGACCAGTCATCCGTTGCTATATTACTGGTATCACATGATCCAACCTAGCTGGCCATTAAAGCCAAGCTGTGTCTGGTCTGACTAACACAGTACAGTACCTGTCTGTACACATACTATACTGCAGACACAGTCTGTCTATCTGTCCTTGTGGAAGCCCTGGACAGAACACTACTACTATATAACCTGAAGTAGAAATTATCCTTTACCACAGGGAGGAGGAGGGAGAGACAGACAGAAAGGAGGGGGAGGGAGAGACAGAGAGGAGGGAGGGAGGGAGAGACAGAGAGGGGGAGGGAGGGAGAGACAGGGGGGGAGACAGAGAGGGGGGAGGGAGAGACAGATAGGAGGGGAGGGAGAGACAGAGAGGAGAGGAGGGAGGGAGAGACAGGGGGGGGAGACAGGGGGGAGGGAGGGGGGGAGGGAGGGAGAGACAGAGAGGGGGACGGAGAGACAGAGAGGGGGACGGAGAGACAGAGAGGGGGACGGAGAGACAGAGAGGGGGACGGAGAGAGAGAGAGGGAGAGAGAGGGAGGGAGAGAGAGAGAGGGGGGAGGGAGAGAAAGAGATGAGGGGGAGGGAGAGAGGGGGGAGGGAGAGACAGAGATGAGGGGGAGGGAGAGAGGTGGGAGGGAGAGACAGAGATGAGGGGGAGGGAGAGAGAGGGAGGGAGAGACAGAGAGGAGGGGGAGGGAGGGAGAGACAGAGAGGAGGGGGAGGGAGGGAGAGACAGAGAGGAGGGGGAGGGAGGGAGAGACAGAGAGGGGGGAGGGAGGGACAGGGGGGGAGGGAGGGAGGGAGGGAGGGAGGGAGGGAGGGAGGGAGGGAGGGAGGGAGGGAGGGAGGGAGGACAGACAGACAGACAGGCAGGCAGGCAGGCAGGCAGGCAGGCAGACAGACAGACAGACAGACAGACAGACAGACAGACAGACAGACAGACAGACAGACAGACAGACAGACAGACAGAGGCCGGCTGTGTGCACACTGCCCACAAAATGAGGTGGAAACTGAGCTGCACTTCCTAACCTCCTGCCAAATGTATGACCATATTAGAGACACATATTTTCCTCAGATTACACAGATCCAAAGAATTTGAAAACAAACACAATTTTGATAAACTCCCATATCTACTGGGTGAAATTCCACAGTGTGCATCACAGCAGCAAGATTTGTGACCTGTTGCCACAAGAAAAGGGCAACCAGTGAAGAACAAACCCCATTGTAAATACAACCCATATTTATGTTTATTTATTTTCCCTTTTGTACTTTAACAGAGGGAGGGAGGGGGCAGAAGGAGGGAGGGGCGGGAGGAGGCAGAGGGAGGGAGGGGGCAGAGGGAGGGAGGGGGCAGAGGGAGGGAGGAGGCAGAGGGAGGGAGGAGGCAGAGGGAGGGAGGGGCGGGAGGGGGCAGAGGGAGGGAGGGGGCAGAGGGAGGGAGGGGCGGGAGGGAGAGAGAGAGAGAGAGAGAGGAAAAAGAGAAGGGGACCCACCTTGAATTTGCTCTGATGCTTATCAGGGAAGTCTTTGTCAGGACAGCTACAGTAGCTACCCATGGCTCGTTCAGAACACCATCTGACCTCTACAGGACAGACAACACAGACATCATCACTCAGACTGCAACGGCAACCTGGACAAGCTGACACTGTGAGTATCACTGGAACCTTTACCATCACGTGTCTGCATTTCAGATCAAACGGATATCAAGACAAATAAACAGCATGGTACTCGCAACGCCAGGGTTGTGGGTTCGATTCCCATGGGGGACCAGTACGGGGAAAAGTAGGAAAATGTATGAACTCACTACTGTAAGTAAATTACTTCTTTTTTTTTTTTACATATTTGCCTTTGGATGATGCTGTACTTCCCCCAAACGGCCAGCAGAGGGCAGGCTGTAATAACGCCACCACACTAACTAACTCCCTTATATCCAGGATCTATCTACTAGTCTATCTCTAGTCCCCTATATCTAACCACTACTAGTCTATCTCTAGTCCCCTATATCTAACCACTACTAGTCTATCTCTAGTCCCCTATATCTAACCACTACTAGTCTATCTCTAGTCCCCTATATCTAACCACTACTAGTCTATCTCTAGTCCCCTATATCTAACCACTACTAGTCTATCTCTAGTCCTGTATATCCAGTCCCAACTAGTTGCTGACAGTGACATACAGCACACAGGCCTAACCTAGATTAACACGAAGGAATTCTACTCTTAGTCATGGTGTGGTGGACTCCGTCTATTGTGCAAAGCCAGATTGTGGGACAACAAGGATTCTCTACTCTAGTCATGTGGTGGACGTAGTTCTAGTGTCTAGTGCAAAGCAAGATTTGGCTAAACAAGGATTCTCTACTCAGTCATGTGGTTGGTACTGTCAGTGCTCAGTGCAAAGCAGATTGGGATAACAAGGGTTTTCTACTCTAGTCATGTGGTGGACTGCTAGTGCTAGTGCAAAGCAGATTGGGACTAACAAGGTATTCTCTACTCTAGTCATGTGGTGGACTGTCTAGTTCTAGTGCAAAGCAGATTGGGACAAACAAGGATTCTCTACTCTAGTCATGGTGGTGGACTGTCTATGTGCAAAGCAGATTGGGACAACAAGGATTCTCTACTCTAGTCATGTGGTGGACTGTTCTAGTGCAAAGCAGATTGGGACAACAAGATTCCTATACTCTAGTCATGTGGTGGATCTGTCTAGTGCAAAGCAGATTGGGACAAAAGGATTCTCTACTCTAGTCATGTGGTGGACTGTCTAGTGCAAAGCAGAGTGTGGGGATAACAAGGATTCTCTTACTCTAGTCATGGGGGACTGGTCTAGTGCAAAGCAGATTGGGAAACAAGGATTCTCTATCTAGTCATGTGGTGGACTGTATAGTGCAAAGCAGATTTTGGATAACAAGGATTTCTTACTCTAGTCATGTGGTGACTGCTAGTGCCAAAGCAAGATTGGGATAACAAGGATTCTTACTCTAGTCATGTGGTGGATGTCTAGTGTCTAGTGCAAAAGCAGATTGGGATAACAAGGATTCTCTACTCTAGTCATGTGGTGGACGTTCTAGTGCTTAGTGCCAAAGCAGATTGGTGACAACAAGTATTCTCTACTCTAGTCATGGTGGTGACTGTCTAGTGTCTAGTGCAAAGCAGATTGGGATAACAAGGATTTTCTACTATCTAGTCATCTTTGTGGTGGAACTGTCTAGTGTTCTAGTGCAACAAAGCAGATTGGGACAACAAGGATTCGCTCTACTCTAGTCATTGTGTGGACTGTCTATGATAGTGCAAAGCGATTGGGACAACAAGGATTCTCTAATCTAGTCATGTGGTGGACTGTCTAGTGTCTAGTGCAAAGAGATTGGGACTAACAAGGAGTTCTCTACTCTAGTCATGTGGTGGACTGTTAGTGTCTAGTGCAAAGCAGATTTGGACAACAAGGATTCTTTACTCTAGTCATGTGGTGGACTGTCTAGTGTTTAGTGCAAAGAAGATTGGGACAAACAAGGATTCTCTACTCTAGTCAATGTGGTGGACTGTCTCATAGTGCAAAGCAGATTGGGAAACAAGGATTCTCTACTCTAGTCCTATGTGGTGGACTGTCTAGTGCAAAGCAGATTGGGAACAACAAGGATTCTCTACTCTAGTCATGTGGGGACTGTCTAGTGCCTAGTGCAAAGCAGATTGGGAACAACAAGGATTCTCTACTCTAGTCATGTGGTGGTGGACTGTGTCTAGTCCTGCAACACAGCAGATTGGGATAACAAGGATTCTCTACTCTAGTCATGTGGTGGACTGTCTAGTGTTAGTGCAAAGCAGATTGGGGAAACAAGGATTCTTACTCTAGTCATGTGGTGGACGATGGTTAGTGCCTAGTGCAAAGCAGATTGGCGATAACAAGGATTCTTTACTCTAGTCATGTGGTGGACTGTCTAGTGTCTAGTGCAAAGCATTATGGGACGACAACAGGATTCTCTACTCTAGTATCATGTGGTGGACTGTCTAGTGTCTAGTGCAAAGCAGATTGGGACAACAGGATTCTCTACTCTAGTCATGTGGTGGGACTGTTCTAGTGTCTCAGTGCAAAGCAGATTGGGACAACAAGGATTTCTACTGAGTCATGTGGTGGACTGTCTATGTCTAGTGCAAAGAGATTGGGATAACAAGGATTCTCACTCTAGTCATGTGGTGGATTGTCTAGTGGCAAAGCAGATTGCGCTGGTGGAGTGACAACAAGGATTCTCTACTCTAGTCATGTGGTGGATTCTGTCTATGGCAAAGCAGATTGGAAACAAGGATTCTACTCTAGTCATGTGGTGGGACCTGGTCTAGTGCAAAGCAGAATTGGACAACAAGGATTCTCTACTTAGTCATGTGGTGGGACTGTCTAGTGCCCAAAGCAGATTGGGGCAGACAACAAGGATTCTCTACTCTAGTCATGTGGTGGGACTGTCTTAGTGCAAAGCAGATTGGGACAACAAGGATTCTCTACTCTAGTCATGTGGTGGACTGATTCAGTGCTAGTGCAAAGCAGATTGGGGACAACAAGGATTCTCTACTCTAGTCTCTGTTGGTGGACTGTCTATGCCTAGTGCAAAGCAGATGGGGACAACAAGGATTCTCTAATCCTAGTCATGGTGGTGGGACTGTTTGTGCTAGTGCAAAGCAGATTGGGACAACAAGGATTCTCTACTCTAGTCACTGTTGTGGTGGACTGTCTTAGTGCAAAAGATTGGGACAACAGGATTCTCTAATCTAGTCATGTGGTTGGACTGTCTAGTGCAAAGCAGATTGGGACAACAAGGATTCTCTACTCTAGTCATGTGGTGGACTGTCTAGTGTCTAGTGCAAAGCAGATTGGGGGAAACAAGGATTCTCTACTCTAGTCATGTGGTGGACGTCTAGTGTTCTAGTGCAAAGCAGATTGGGAAACAAGGATTCTCTACTCTAGTCATGTGGTGGACTGTCTATGGCTAGTGCAAAGCAGATTGGGGAAACAAGGATTCTCTACTCTAGTCATGTGGGGGACTGGCTAGTGTCTAGTGCAAAGCAGATTGGGACAACAAGGATTCTCCTACTCTAGTCATGTGGTGGACGGCCTAGTGCAAAGCAGATTGGGAAACAAGGATTCTCTACTCTAGTCATGTGGTTGACGTCTAGTGCAAAGCAGATTGGGACAACAAGGAATCTCTACTCTAGTCATGTGGTGGACTGTTCTAGTGCAAAGCAGATGGGGAAACAAGGGATTCTCTACTCTAGTCATGTGGGGGACTGCTAGTGTCTAGTGCAAAGAGGATTGGGACAACAAGGATTCTCTACTCTAGTCATGTGGTGGACTGTTGTCTAGTGCAAAGCAGATTGGGACAAAAGGATTCTCTACTCTAGTCATGTGTGGATCTGTCTAGTGCAAAGCAGATTGGGGGATAACAAGGATTCTTACTCTAGTCTATGTGGACTGTCTAGTCGCAAAGCAGATTGGGAAACAAGGATTCTCTACTCTAGTCATGTGGTGGACTGTCTAGTGCAAAGCAGATTGGGACAACAAGGATTCTCTACCTAGTCATGTGGTGGACTGTCTAGTGTCTAGTGCAAAAGCAGCAGATTGGAGATAACAAGGATTCTCTACTCTAGTCATGTGGTGGACTGTCTAGGTCTAGTGACAAGCAGATTGGGACAAACAAGGATTCTCTACTCTAGTCATGTGGTGGACTGTCTAGTGCAAAGCAGATTGGGACAACAAGGACTCTTACTCTAGTCATGTTGGTGGGACTGTCTAGTGTCTAGTGCAAAGCAGATTGGGACAAACAAGGATTCTCTACTCTAGTCATGTGGTGGGACTGTCTAGTGCAAAGCAGATTGGGACAACAGGATTCTCTACTCTAGGCATGTGGTGGACTGCCTAGTGCTAGTGCAAAGCAAGATTGGGGACAACAAGGATTCTCTACTCTAGTCATGTGGTGGACGTGTCCTATGTGCAAAGCAGATTGGGGATAACAAGGATTCTCCTACTCAGTATGTGGTGGACTGTCTAGTGCAAAGCAGATTGGGACAACAAGGATTCTCTACTATATAGTGGTGGATGGACTGGTCTAGTGCAAAGCAGATTGGGACAACAAGGATTCTCTACTCTAGTCATGTGGGGACTGTCTAGTGTGCAAAGCAGATTGGGAAACAAGGATTTCTCTACTCTAGTCATGTGGTGGACTGTCTAGTGCTCTAGTGCAAAGCAGATTGGGTGACAACAAGGATTCTCTACTCTAGTCATGTGGTGTGGACTGTTAGTGTCTAGTGCAAAGCAGATTGGGGGAAACAAGGATTCTTCTACTCTAGTCATGTGGTGGACTGTCGTGTCTAGTGCAAAGCAGAGATTGGGTAAACAAGGATTCTCTACTCTAGTCATGTGGTGGACGTCTCATGTCTAGTGCAAAGCAGATTGGGACAACAAGGATTCTCTACTCTAGTCAGTGGTGGACTGCTGTCTAGTGCTATGCAAAGCAGATTGGGACAACAAGATTTTACTCTAGTCATGTGGGGACTGCTAGTGCTAGTGCAAAGCAGATTGGGAAACAAGGATTCTCTACTCTAGTCATGTGGTGGACTGCTGTCAGTGCAAAGCAGTTGGGACAACAGGATTCTCTACTTAGTCATTGTGTGGAATGTCTACGTGTCTAGTGCAAAGCAGATTGGGAAACAAGGATTCTCTACTCTAGTCAGTTGGTGGACTGTCTAGTGCAAAGCAGATTGGGACAACAAGGATTCTCACTCTAGTCATGTGGTGGACTGTCTGTCTAGTGCAAAGCAGATTGGGAAAACAAGGATTCTTCTATAGTCATGTGGTGGATCTAGTGTTCTAGTGCAAAGCAGAGTGGGACAACAAAGGATTCTTCTACTCTAGTCATGTGGTGGACTGCTCTAGTGCAAAGCAGATTGGGATAACAAGGTTCTCCTACTCTAGTCATGGGTAGACTGTCTAGTGCAAAAGCAGATTGGGAAACAAGATTCTCTACTCTAGTCATGTGGTGGACATGTCTAGTGTCTATGGCAAAGCAGTTGGGAAACAAGGATTCTCTACTCTAGTCATGTGTGGACTGTCTAGTGTCTGTGCAAAGCAGATTGGGACAAACAAGGATTCTCTACTCTAGTCATGTGGTGGACTGTCTAGTGTCTAGTTGCAAAAGCAGATTGGGATAACAAGGATTCTCTACTCTAGTCATGTGGTGGACTGTGCTAGGGCTAGTGCAAAGCAGATTGGGACAACAAGGATTCTCTACTCTAGTCATGTGGTGGATGTCGTGTCTAGTGCAAAGCAGATTGGGATAACAAGGATTCTCTACTCTAGTCATTGGTGGAGCTGGCTAGCGTTCTAGTGCAAAGCAGATTGGTGACAACAAGGATTCTCTACTCTAGTCATGTGGTGGACCGCTAGTGTCTAGTGCAAAGCATGATTGGTGACAACAAGGATTCTCTACTCTAGTCATGTGGTTGGACTGTCTAGTGTCTAGTGCAAGCAGATTGGGACAACAAGGATTCTCTACTCTAGTCATTGGTGGAGCCTGTCTAGTGCAAAGCAGATTGGGATAACAAGGATTCTCTATCTAGGTCATGTGGTGGACTGTCTAGTGGCAAAGCAGATTGGGACAACAAGGATTTCTATCTACTTAGTCATGTGTGTGGACTGTTAGTGCTAGTTCAAAGCAGATTGGGACAACAAGGATTCTTACTCTAGTCATGTGGTGGACTTCTAGTTTCTAGTGCAAAGCAGATTGGGAAACAAGGATTCTCTACTTAGTTATGTGGTGGACTGTCTAGTTGTCTAGTGCAAAGCAGATTGGGAAACAAGGATTCTCTACTTAGTCATGGGGTGGATCTGCTCTAGTGCAAAGCAGATTGGGACTAACAAGGATTCTTTACTCTAGTCATTTATGTGAGTGGGACTGTCTAGTGTCTAGTGCAAAGCAGATTGGGATAACAAGGATCTTATCTCTAGTCATGTGGTGGACCTTGTCTAGTGTCTAGTGCAAAGCAGATTGGGAAAACAAGGATTCTCTACTCTAGTCATGTGGTGGTGGGACTGTCTAGTGCAAAGCAGATTGGGGATAAACAAGGATTCTCTACTCTAGTCATGTGGTGGACTGCTAGTGTCTAGTGCAAAGCAGATTGGGACAACAAGGATTCTCTAATCTAGTCATGGGGTGGACTGTCTAGTGCAAAAGGCAGATTGGGACAACAAGGTATCTCTACTCTAGTCATGGGGTGGACTAGTGTCTAGTGCAAAGCAGATTGGGATAACAAGGATTCTCTACTCTAGTCATGTGGTGGACTGTCTAGTGCACAAGCAAGATTGGGACAACAAGGATTTCTCTACTCTAGTCATGTGGTGGACTGTCTAGTTGCTAATAGCAAGATTGGGACATAACAAGGATTTCCTACTCTAGTCATGTGGTGGGACCTGTCTAGTGCAAAGCAAGATGGGACAACAAGGATTCTCTACTTAGTCATGTGGGTGGACTGTCTCAGTGCTATGCAAAGGCAGTTGGGACAAACAAGGATTCTCTATCTAGTCATGTGGTGGACTGTTAGTGTTAGTGCAAAGCAGATTGGGAAAACAAGGATTTCTACTCTAGTCATGTGGTGGACGTCTAGTGTCTAGTGCAAAGCAGATTGGGAAAACAAGGATTCTCTACTCTAGTCATGTGGTGGACTGTTAGTATGTGCAAAGCAGATTGGGGACAACAAGGGATTCTCTAATCTAGTCATGTGGTGGAATGTCGTTAGTGCAAAGCAGATTGGGACAACAAGGATCTCTACTCTAGTCATGTGGTGGACTGTCTATGTGTCTAGTGCAAAGCAGATTGGGAAACAAGGATTCTCTACTTTAGTCATGTGGTGGACTGTCTAGTTGTCTAGTGCAAAGCAGATTGGGATAACAAGGATTCTTTACTCTAGTCATGTGGTGGAGTCTAGTGCCTAGTGCAAAGCAGATTGGGATAACAAGGATTCTCTACTTAGTCATGTGGTGACTGTTAGTGTTAGTGCAAAGCAGATTGGGACAAACAAGGATTCTCTACTTAGTATGTGGTGGACTGTCTAGTGCATGTTGTTAGCAGATTGGTGGTTGATAATAAAATTGGATTCTCTATACCTCTAGTCATGTGGTGGACTGTCTAGTGCCTAGTGCAAAGCAGATTGGGACAACAAGGATTCTCTACTCTAGTCATGTGGTTGGGAATGTCTAGTGCCTTAGTGCAAAGCAGATTGGACGAAACAAGGATTCTTACTCTAGTCATGTGGTGGTACTGTTAGTGCAAAGCAGATTGGGAAAAAAAAGGATCTTACATCAATCTCAGTGAGTCGTGGAATCGTCTACTTGTGTGAGTGCAAAGCAGATTGGGACAACCAGGATTCTCTACTCTAGTCATGTGGTGGGATCAGTGTCTAGGTGCAAAGCAGATTGGGAAACAAGGATTCTCTACTCTAGTCAGTGGGACTGTTCTAGTGCAAAGCAGATTGGGAAACAAGGAACTTACTCTAGTCATGTGGTGGACTGTCTAGTGTCTAGGCAAAGCAGATTGGGAAAACAAGGATTCTCTACTCTAGTCAGTGTGGGAACTGTCTAGTGCCAAAGCAGATTGGGGAAACAAGGATTCTCTACTCTAGTCTATGGTGGACTGTCTAGTTGCAAAGCAGTTGGGAAAACAAGGGATTCTCTACTCTAGTCATGTGTGTGGATCTGTCCTAGTGCAAAGCAGATTGGGACAACAAGGATTCTCTACTCTAGTCATGTGGTGGACTGTTAGTGTCTAGTGCAAGCAGATTGGGACAACAAGGATTCTCTACTCTAGTCATGTGGTGGACCTGTCTATGGTGCCCAAAGCAGATTGGGACAACAAGGATTCTCTACTAGTATGTGGTGGACTGTCTAGTGCAAAGCAGATTGGGACAACAAGGCATTCTCACTCTAGTCATGTGGTGGATGCATGTCCTAGTGCAAAGCAGATTGGGACAACAAGGATTCTCTACTCTAGTCATGTGGTGGACTAGTCTAGTGCAAAGCAGATTGGGAAACAAGGATTCTCTACTTAGTCATGTGGTGGACCGTCTAGTGCAAAGCAGATTGGGAAACAAGGATTTCTTACTCTAGTCATGTGGTGGACTGATCTGTCTAGTGCAAAGCAGATTGGGACAACAAGGATTCTTACTCTAGTCATGTGGTGGACTGTTAGTGCCTAGTGCAAAGCAGATTGGGACAACAAGGATTCTCTAACTCTAGTCATGTGGTGGACTGTCTAGTGCCAAAGCAGATTGGGACAACAAGGATTCTCTACTCTAGTCATGTGGTGGACTGTCTTCTAGTGCAAAGCAGATTGGGAAACAAGGATCTTCTACTCTAGTCATGTGGTGGACTGTCTAGTGCAAAGCAGATTGGGATAACAAGGATTCTCTACTATAGTCATGTGGTGGACTGTCTAGTGCAAAGCGATTGGGACAAAAAGGATTCTCTACCGTAGTCATTGGGTTGGAATTCTAGTGTCTAGTGCAAAGCAGATTGGGAAACAAGGATTCTCTACTCTAGTCATGGTGGACTCTGTCTAGTGCAAAGCAGATTGGGATAACAAGGATTCTCTACTCTAGTCATGTGTGGACTGTCTAGTGCAAAGCAGATTGGGAAACAAGGATTCTTACTCTAGTCATGTGGTGGACTGTCTAGTGTCAGTGCAAAGCAGATTGGGACAACAAGGATTCTCTACTCTAGTCATGTGGTGGACTGTCTAGTGTCTGTGCAAAGCAGATTGGGATAACAAGGATTCTCTACTCTAGTCATGTGGACTGTCTAGTGCAAAGCAGATTGGGACAACAAGGATTCTCTACTCTAGTCATGTGGTGGACTGTCTAGTGTCTAGTGCCAAGCAGATTGGGATAACAAGGATCTCTACTCTAGTCATGTGGTGGACTGTCTGTCTAGTGCAAAGCAGATTGGGACAACAAGGATCTCTACTCTAGTCATGTGGTGGACTGTCTAGTGCAGCAAAGCAGATTGGGAAACAAGGGTCTCTACTCTAGTCATGTGGTGGACTGTCTAGTGTCTAGTGCAAAAGCAGATTGGGACAACAGGATTCTCTACTCTAGTCATGTGGTGGATGTCTGCTAGTGCAAAGCAGATTGGGAAACAAGGATTCTCTACTCTAGTCATGTGGGGACTGTTCTAGTGCACAAAGCAGATTGGGACAACAAGGATCTCTACTCTAGTCATGTGGTGGACTGTCTAGTGCAAAGCAGATTGGGACAACAAGGATTCTCTACTTAGTCATGTGGTGGACGTTAGTGTCTAGTGCAAAGCAGATTGGGAAACAAGGATTCCTACTCTAGTTCAGTGGTGGACTGTCTAGTGTCTAGTGCAAAGCAGATTGGGACACAAGGATTCTCTACTCTAGTCATGTGGGGACTCTAGTGTCTAGTGCAAAGCAGATTGGGAAACAAGGATTCTCTACTCTAGTCATGTGTGGACTGTCTAGTGTCTAGTGCAAAGCAGATTGGGGAAACAAGGATTCTCTACTTAGTCATGTGGTGGGACTGTCTAGTGTCTAGTGCAAAGCAGATTGGGACAACAAGGATTCTCTACTCTAGTCATGTGGGGACTGTCTAGTGCCAGTGCAAAGCAGATTGGGAAACAAGGTTCTCTACTCTAGTCATGTGGTGGACTGTCTAGGACTAGTGCAAAGCAGATTGGGACAAACAAGGATCTCTTACTCTAGTCATGTGGTGGACTGTCTAGTGTCTAGTGCAAAGCAGATTGGGATAACAAGGATTCTCTACTCTAGTCATGTGGTGGACTGTCTATGATAGTGCAAAGCAGATGGGTATAACAAGGATTCTCTACTCTAGTATGTGGTGGACTGTCTAGTGCAGCAAAGCAGATTGGGACATAACAAGGATTCTCTACTCTAGTCATGTGTGGTGCATGACCTAGTGTCTAGTGCAAAGCAGATTGGGACAACAAGGATTCTCTACTCTAGTCATGTGGTGGGACTCGTCTAGTGTCTAGTGCAAAGCAGATGGGATAACAAGGATTCTCTACTCTAGTCATGTGGCTGGACTGTCTAGTGCAAAGCAGATGGGACAACAAGGATTCTCTACTCTAGTCATGGTGGACTGTCTAAGTGCAAAGCAGATTGGGACAACAAGGATTCTCTACTCTATCATGTGGTGTGGACTGTCTAGTGTCTAGTGCAAAGCAGATTGGGACAACAAGGATTCTCTACTCTAGTCATGTGGTGGACTGTCTAGTGCAAAAGCAGATTGGGAAACAAGGATTCTCTACTCTAGTCGTGTGGGACTGTCTAGTAGCAAAGCAGATTGGGAAACAAGGATTCTTACTCTAGTCATGTGTGACTGTCAGTGTCTAGTGCAAAGCAGATTGGGAAACAAGGATTCTCTACTCTTAGTCATGTGGTGACTGCCTAGTGCAAAGCAGATTGGGACACAAGGATTCTCTACTCTAGTCATGTGGTGGACTGTACTAGTGCAAAGCAGATTGGGAAACAAGGATTACTCTAATATAGTTCATGTGGACTGTCTAGTGCAAAGCAGATTGGACAACAAAGATTCTCTACTCTAGTCATGTGGTGGACTGTCTAGTGCAAAGCAGATTGGGACAACAAGGATTCTCTACTCTAGTCATGTGGTGGACAGTCTAGTGCAAAGCAGATTGGGACAACAAGGATTCTCTACTTAGTCATGTGTGGACTGTCTAGTGTCTAGTGCAAAGCAGATTGGGAACAAGGAGTCTCTATCTAGTCATGTGGGGGACTGCTAGTGCAAAGCAGATTGGGTAACAAGGATTCTCTACTCCTAGTCATGTGGTGGACTGTCTAGTGCAAAGCAGATTGGGACAACAAGGATTCTCTACTCTAGTCATGTGGTGGACTGTCTAGTGTCTAGTGCAAAGCAGATTGGACAACAAAGGATTCTCTACTCTAGTCATGTTGGTGACTGTCTAGTGCAAAAGCAGATTGGACAACAAGGATTCTCTACTCTAGTCATGTGGTGGACTGCTCTAGTGTCTAGGCAAAGCAGATTGGGAAACAAGGATTCTCTACTCTAGTCATGTGGACTGCTAGATGTCTAGTGCAAAGCAGATTGGGACAACAAGGATTCTCTACTCTAGTCATGTGGTGGGACTGTCTAGTGCAAAGCAGATTGGGACAACAAGGATTCTCTACTCTAGTCATGTGGTGGACTGTCTAGTGCAAAGCAGATTGGGATAACAAGGGATTCTCTACTTAGTCATGTGGTGGACTGTCTAGTGCAAAGCAGATTGGGACAACAGGATTCTCTACTCTTAGTCATGTGGTGGACTGTCAGTGCAAAGCAGATTGGGAAACAAGGATTCTCTACTCTAGTCATGTGGTGGACTGTCTAGTGTCTAGTGCAAAGCAGATTGGGACAACAAGGATTCTCTACTCTAGTCATGTGTGGACTGTCTAGGCTAGTGCAAAGCAGATTGGGATAACAAGGATTCTTACTCTAGTCATGTGGTGGACTGTCTAGTGCAAAGCAGATGGGACAACAAGGATTCTCTACTATAGTCATGTGGTGGACTGTCTAGTGCAAAGCAGATTGGGAAACAAGGATTCTCTACTCTAGTCATGTGGTGGACTGTCTAGTGCAGTGCAAAGCAGATTGGGAAACAAGGATTCTCTACCTTAGTCATGTGGTGGACTGTCTATGTCTAGTGCAAAGCAGATTGGGAACAACAAGGATTTCTACTCTAGTCATGTGGTGGACTGTCTAGTGCTAGTGCAAAGCAGATTGGGGAAAACAAAGGATTCTACCTACTCTAGTCATGTGGTGGACTGTCTAGTGTCATAGTGCAAGCAGATTGGGACAACAAGGATCTCTACTCTAGTCATGTGGTGGACTGTATCGTGTCTAGTGCAAAGCAGATTGGGACAACAAGGATTCTCTACTACCTAGATGTGGTGGACTGTCTAGTGCTAGTGCAAAGCAGATTGGGACAACAAGGATTCTCTACTCTAGTCATCGATGGTGGACTGTCTATGTCTAGTGCAAAGCAGATTGGGACAACAAGGATTCTCTTACTCTAGTACATGTGGTGGACTGTCTAGTGTCTAGTGCAAAGCAGATGGGACAACAAGGATTCTACTCTAGTCATGTGTGGACTGTCTAGTGCAAAGCAGATTGGGATAACAAGATTCTCTACCTCTAGTCATGTGGTGGACTGTCTAGTGCAAAGCAGATTGGGAAACAAGGATTCTCTATCTATGTCATGGTTGGTGGACGTCTAGTGCTAGTGCAAAGCAGATTGGGACAACAAGGATCTCTACTCTAGTCATTGGTGACTGTCTAGTGCAAAGCAGATTGGACTAACAAGGATTCTCTACTTAGTCATGTGGTGGACTGTCATCAGTGTCTTAGTGCAAAGCAGATTGGGAAACAAGGATTCTTCTACTCTAGTCATGTGGTGGACTGCCTAGTGCCAAAAGCAGATTGGGAAACAAGATTCTCTACTCTAGTCATGTGGTGGACTGTGTCTAGTGCAAAGCAGTAGTGGACAACAAGGATTCTTACTCTGTCATGTGGTGGATGCTTGTCTAGTGCAAAGCAGATTGGATAACAAGGATTCTCTACTCTAGTCATGTGGGGTGACTGTCTAGTGCAAAGCAGATTGGACAACAAGGATTCTCTTTACTCTAGTCATGTGGTGGACTGTATAGTGTCTAGTGCAAAAGCAGATTGGGTACAACAA
>NC_052344.1:25706067-25771842 GCF_016432855.1 Salvelinus namaycush | reverse complement strand
GATAACCTATATCCAGTATCCATCAATGTTCCAGGTGCCCTCCCCAGCGCTGGGTCCCGAGTCACACCTTCTCACCATGGCCTGTCCTCACCATGGCCTGTCCTCATCATGGCCTGTCCTCATCAGGGTCCCCTCACATCAGCCTGCAGAGGAGAGAGAGACAGAGATTCAATATTGGGATTGATGCTTTGTCATTCAAATGCATTCAACCACACTACAGATAGACAGACAGGAGGGAGGGAGAAAGACAGAGAGAGAGACAGAGAGAGAGGTGAAGTCACCTCACACAGCTCTGTCTTGACACTGCGCCGGGTAATAGAGAAGACCAGATGACAGTGTAGAGGAGGTGCTGCAGGTGAAAAGTGGAGGGTGGAGGCAATACAAATAAAAACATATAGAGACTGGGAGGACTATGGGGGCTGACTGACTGACTGGCTGATACCTGAGTGACGGGTAGAGAGTATTAATTAACCAGATAAATGGGGCGTCAAGATTGTGTGTGTGTGTATACGTGTGTGCGTGTGAGCGGTACGTGTGTGTATGTGTATCTGTGTGTGCGTTTGTACAAGCAGCCGTGTGTTTGTGTGTGTGTGTGCGTTTGTGTATCTGTGTGTGCGTTTGTACAAGCAGTGTGTTTGTGTGTGTGTGGCACACCAGACTAATTAGATTGGGAGGCTCCAGGCTATATCTGCCTACTCAATCTTTCATAAAACAGAAAAGAATCTGCCTAAGGCGGACATTGTGTCTTCCTGCCATCCTTCAGCACTCTGAGGCAAACGCACAGAGAACCTCTAGCTCCATATTAGAACCTACACACAGAGAACCTCTAGCTCCATATTAGAACCTACACACAGAGAACCTCTAGCTCCATATTAGAACCTACACACAGAGAACCACTAGCTCCATATTAGAACCTACACACGGAGAACCTCTAGCTCCATATTAGAACCTACACACAGAGAACCACTAGCTCCATATTAGAACCTACACACGGAGAACCACTAGCTCCATATTAGAACCTACATTTGAAACGAACCTACTTACAGAAATAGGTTGTAGAGGCAGTCTCTCTGCTTACAGAAATAGGTTGTAGAGGCAGTCTCTCTGCTTACAGAAATAGGTTGTAGAGGCAGTCTCTCTGCTTACAGAAATAGGTTGTAGAGGCAGTCTCTCTGCTTACGAAATAGGTTGTAGAGGCATGTCTCTGCTTACAGAAATAGGTTGTAGAGGCAGTCTCTCTGCTTACAGAAATAGGTTGTAGAGGCAGTCTCTCTGCTTACAGAAATAGGTTGTAGAGGCAGTCTCTCTGCTTACAGAAATAGGTTGTAGAGGCAGTCTCTCTGCTTACAGAAATAGGTTGTAGAGGCAGTCTCTCTGCTTACAGAAATAGGTTGTAGATGCCGTCTCTCTGCTTACAGAAAGGTATCGGACACATTAGGGATTGATAATAAATACACACACAAAAAAATCTAATTCCACACAACCCAACAATGGACAGTTAAAAATCTGTTTATTTGATATGATACAACAAGATGATTTCAGATTTGGAGCTACAGTGATTTACTGGAACACAGTGAAATGAGTGACTAGCTACATGACACAGCCTAGCTCAGCCCAGCTATCAGGTAACCTGGTTCCATCAAGGTCTCAGGTAACCCAGACAAACAGCCCAGCTATCAGATAACCTGGTTCCATCAAGGTCTCAGGTTACCCAGACAAACAGCCCAGCTATCAGGTAACCTGGTTCCATCAAGGTCTCAGGTTACCCAGACAAACAGCCCAGCTATCAGGTAACCTGGTTCCATCAAGGTCT
Organism: Salvelinus namaycush; assembly: GCF_016432855.1. NCBI lineage: Eukaryota > Metazoa > Chordata > Actinopteri > Salmoniformes > Salmonidae > Salvelinus > Salvelinus namaycush. The sequence continues at coordinate 25,770,029 of NC_052344.1, read as the reverse complement.
CAGGTAACCCAGACAAACAGCCCAGCTATCAGGTAACCTGGTTCCATCAAGGTCTCAGGTAACCCAGACAAACAGCCCAGCTATCAGGTAACCTGGTTCCATCAAGGTCTCAGGTAACCCAGACAAACAGCCCAGCTATCAGGTAACCTGGTTCCATCAAGGTTCCAGGTAACCCAGACAACAGCCCAGCTATCAGGTAACCTGGTTCCATCAAGGTCTCAGGTAACCCAGACAAACAGCCCAGCTATCAGGTAACCTGGTTCCATCAAGGTCTCAGGTAACCCAGACAAACAGCCCAGCTATCAGGTAACCTGGTACCTTCAAGGTCTCAGGTTACCCAGACAAAGCAGCCCAGCTATCAGGTAACCTGGTACCTTCAAGGTCTCAGGTTACCCAGACAAAGCAGCCCAGCTATCAGGTAACCTGGTTCCATCAAGGTCTCAGGTAACCCAGACAAACAGCCCAGCTATCAGGTAACCTGGTTCCATCAAGGTCTCAGGTTACCCAGACAAAGCAGCCCAGCTATCAGGTAACCTGGTTCCATCAAGGTCTCAGGTAACCCAGACAAACAGCCCAGCTATCAGGTAACCTGGTTCCATCAAGGTCTCAGGTTACCCAGACAAACAGCCTATCAGGTAACCTGGTTCCATCAAGGTCTCAGGTAACCCAGACAAACAGCCTATCAGGTAACCTGGTTCCATCAAGGTCTCAGGTAACCCAGACAAACAGCCCAGCTATCAGGTAACCTGGTTCCATCAAGGTCTCAGGTTACCCAGACAAAGCAGCCCAGCTATCAGGTAACCTGGTTCCATCAAGGTCTCAGGTTACCCAGACAAAGCAGCCTATCAGGTAACCTGGTTCCATCAAGGTCTCAGGTTACCCAGACAAAGCAGCCCAGCTATCAGGTAACCTGGTTCCATCAAGGTCTCAGGTTACCCAGACAAAGCAGCCTATCAGGTAACCTGGTTCCATCAAGGTCTCAGGTTACCCAGACAAAACAGCCTATCAGGTAACCTGGTTCCATCAAGGTCTCAGGTTACCCAGACAAAGCAGCCCAGCTATCAGGTAACCTGGTTCCAACAAGGATTCTCTACTCTAGTCATGTGGTGGACTGTCTAGTGTCTAGTGCAAAGCAGATTGGGACTAACAAGGATTCTCTACTCTAGTCATGTGGTGGACTGTCTAGTGCAAAGCAGATTGGGACAACAAGGATTCTCTACTCTAGTCATGTGGTGGACTGTCTAGTGTCTAGTGCAAAGCAGATTGGGACAACAAGGATTCTCTACTCTAGTCATGTGGTGGACTGTCTAGTGCAAAGCAGATTGGGATAACAAGGATTCTCTACTCTAGTCATGTGGTGGACTGTCTAGTGCAAAGCAGATTGGGACAACAAGGATTCTCTACTCTAGTCATGTGGTGGACTGTCTAGTGCAAAGCAGATTGGGATAACAAGGATTCTCTACTCTAGTCATGTGGTGGACTGTCTAGGTCTAGTGCAAAGCAGATTGGGATAACAAGGATTCTCTACTCTAGTCATGTGGTGGACTGTCTAGTGTCTAGTGCAAAGCAGATTGGGACAACAAGGATTCTCTACTCTAGTCATGTGGTGGACTGTCTAGTGTCTAGTGCAAAGCAGATTGGGACAACAAGGATTCTCTACTCTAGTCATGTGGTGGACTGTCTAGTGCAAAGCAGATTGGGACAACAAGGATTCTCTACTCTAGTCATGTGGTGGACTGTCTAGTGTCTAGTGCAAAGCAGATTGGGACAACAAGGATTCTCTACTCTAGTCATGTGGTGGACTGTCTAGTGCAAAGCAGATTGGGACAACAAGGATTCTCTACTCTAGTCATGTGGTGGACTGTCTAGTGTCTAGTGCAAAGCAGATTGGGACAACAAGGATTCTCTACTCTAGTCATGTGGTGGACTGTCTAGTGCAAAGCAGATTGGGACAACAAGGATTCTCTACTCTAGTCATGTGGTGGACTGTCTAGTGTCTAGTGCAAAGCAGATTGGGACAACAAGGATTCTCTACTCTAGTCATGTGGTGGACTGTCTAGTGCAAAGCAGATTGGGACAACAAGGATTCTCTACTCTAGTCATGTGGTGGACTGTCTAGTGCCTAGTGCAAAGCAGATTGGGACAACAAGGATTCTCTACTCTAGTCATGTGGTGGACTGTCTAGTGCAAAGCAGATTGGGACAACAAGGATTCTCTACTCTAGTCATGTGGTGGACTGTCTAGTGTCTAGTGCAAAGCAGATTGGGACAACAAGGATTCTCTACTCTAGTCATGTGGTGGACTGTCTAGTGCAAAGCAGATTGGGACAACAAGGATTCTCTACTCTAGTCATGTGGTGGACTGTCTAGTGCAAAGCAGATTGGGATCAACAAGGATTCTCTACTCTAGTCATGTGGTGGACTGTCTAGTGTCTAGTGCAAAGCAGATTGGGACAACAAGGATTCTCTACTCTAGTCATGTGGTGGACTGTCTAGTGTCTAGTGCAAAGCAGATTGGGATAACAAGGATTCTCTACTCTAGTCATGTGGTGGACTGTCTAGTGCCTAGTGCAAAGCAGATTGGGACAACAAGGATTCTCTACTCTAGTCATGTGGTGGACTGTCTAGTGTCTAGTGCAAAGCAGATTGGGACAACAAGGATTCTCTACTCTAGTCATGTGGTGGACTGTCTAGTGCAAAGCAGATTGGGACAACAAGGATTCTCTACTCTAGTCATGTGGTGGACTGTCTAGTGTCTAGTGCAAAGCAGATTGGGACAACAAGGATTCTCTACTCTAGTCATGTGGTGGACTGTCTAGTGTCTAGTGCAAAGCAGATTGGGACAACAAGGATTCTCTACTCTAGTCATGTGGTGGACTGCCTAGTGCAAAGCAGATTGGGATAACAAGGATTCTCTACTCTAGTCATGTGGTGGACTGTCTAGTGCAAAGCAGATTGGGATAACAAGGATTCTCTACTCTAGTCATGTGGTGGACTGTCTAGTGTCTAGTGCAAAGCAGATTGGGATAACAAGGATTCTCTACTCTAGTCATGTGGTGGACTGTCTAGTGCAAAGCAGATTGGGACAACAAGGATTCTCTACTCTAGTCATGTGGTGGACTGTCTAGTGCCTAGTGCAAAGCAGATTGGGACAACAAGGATTCTCTACTCTAGTCATGTGGTGGACTGTCTAGTGCCTAGTGCAAAGCAGATTGGGACAACAAGGATTCTCTACTCTAGTCATGTGGTGGACTGTCTAGTGTCTAGTGCAAAGCAGATTGGGACAACAAGGATTCTCTACTCTAGTCATGTGGTGGACTGTCTAGTGCCTAGTGCAAAGCAGATTGGGACAACAAGGATTCTCTACTCTAGTCATGTGGTGGACTGTCTAGTGCAAAGCAGATTGGGATAACAAGGATTCTCTACTCTAGTCATGTGGTGGACTGTCTAGTGCCTAGTGCAAAGCAGATTGGGACAACAAGGATTCTCTACTCTAGTCATGTGGTGGACTGTCTAGTGTCTAGTGCAAAGCAGATTGGGACAACAAGGATTCTCTACTCTAGTCATGTGGTGGACTGTCTAGTGCTAGTGCAAAGCAGATTGGGACAACAAGGATTCTCTACTCTAGTCATGTGGTGGACTGTCTAGTGCAAAGCAGATTGGGACTAACAAGGATTCTCTACTCTAGTCATGTGGTGGACTGTCTAGTGCAAAGCAGATTGGGACAACAAGGATTCTCTACTCTAGTCATGTGGTGGACTGTCTAGTGTCTAGTGCAAAGCAGATTGGGACAACAAGGATTCTCTACTCTAGTCATGTGGTGGACTGTCTAGTGTCTAGTGCAAAGCAGATTGGGACAACAAGGATTCTCTACTCTAGTCATGTGGTGGACTGTCTAGTGTCTAGTGCAAAGCAGATTGGGACAACAAGGATTCTCTACTCTAGTCATGTGGTGGACTGTCTAGTGCAAAGCAGATTGGGACAACAAGGATTCTCTACTCTAGTCATGTGGTGGACTGTCTAGTGCAAAGCAGATTGGGACAACAAGGATTCTCTACTCTAGTCATGTGGTGGACTGTCCTAGTGCAAAGCAGATTGGGATAACAAGGATTCTCTACTCTAGTCATGTGGTGGACTGTCTAGTGCAAAGCAGATTGGGACAACAAGGATTCTCTACTCTAGTCATGTGGTGGACTGTCTAGTGCAAAGCAGATTGGGATAACAAGGATTCTCTACTCTAGTCATGTGGTGGACTGTCTAGTGCCTAGTGCAAAGCAGATTGGGACAACAAGGATTCTCTACTCTAGTCATGTGGTGGACTGTCTAGTGCAAAGCAGATTGGGATAACAAGGATTCTCTACTCTAGTCATGTGGTGGACTGTCTAGTGCCTAGTGCAAAGCAGATTGGGACAACAAGGATTCTCTACTCTAGTCATGTGGTGGACTGTCTAGTGCAAAGCAGATTGGGATAACAAGGATTCTCTACTCTAGTCATGTGGTGGACTGTCTAGTGTCTAGTGCAAAGCAGATTGGGACAACAAGGATTCTCTACTCTAGTCATGTGGTGGACTGTCTAGTGTCTAGTGCAAAGCAGATTGGGATAACAAGGATTCTCTACTCTAGTCATGTGGTGGACTGTCTAGTGTCTAGTGCAAAGCAGATTGGGACAACAAGGATTCTCTACTCTAGTCATGTGGTGGACTGTCTAGTGCAAAGCAGATTGGGACAACAAGGATTCTCTACTCTAGTCATGTGGTGGACTGTCTAGTGCAAAGCAGATTGGGACAACAAGGATTCTCTACTCTAGTCATGTGGTGGACTGTCTAGTGCAAAGCAGATTGGGACAACAAGGATTCTCTACTCTAGTCATGTGGTGGACTGTCTAGTGCAAAGCAGATTGGGACAACAAGGATTCTCTACTCTAGTCATGTGGTGGACTGTCTAGTGCAAAGCAGATTGGGACAACAAGGATTCTCTACTCTAGTCATGTGGTGGACTGTCTAGTGCTAGTGCAAAGCAGATTGGGACAACAAGGATTCTCTACTCTAGTCATGTGGTGGACTGTCTAGTGCAAAGCAGATTGGGATAACAAGGATTCTCTACTCTAGTCATGTGGTGGACTGTCTAGTGCAAAGCAGATTGGGACAACAAGGATTCTCTACTCTAGTCATGTGGTGGACTGTCTAGTGCAAAGCAGATTGGGACAACAAGGATTCTCTACTCTAGTCATGTGGTGGACTGTCTAGTGTCTAGTGCAAGCAGATTGGGACAACAAGGATTCTCTACTCTAGTCATGTGGTGGACTGTCTAGTGTCTAGTGCAAAGCAGATTGGGACAACAAGGATTCTCTACTCTAGTCATGTGGTGGACTGTCTAGTGCAAAGCAGATTGGGACAACAAGGATTCTCTACTCTAGTCATGTGGTGGACTGTCTAGTGTCTAGTGCAAAGCAGATTGGGACAACAAGGATTCTCTACTCTAGTCATGTGGTGGACTGTCTAGTGTCTAGTGCAAAGCAGATTGGGACAACAAGGATTCTCTACTCTAGTCATGTGGTGGACTGTCTAGTGCAAAGCAGATTGGGACAACAAGGATTCTCTACTCTAGTCATGTGGTGGACTGTCTAGTGTCTAGTGCAAAGCAGATTGGGACAACAAGGATTCTCTACTCTAGTCATGTGGTGGACTGTCTAGCTAGTGCAAAGCAGATTGGGACAACAAGGATTCTCTACTCTAGTCATGTGGTGGACTGTCTAGTGCAAAGCAGATTGGGACAACAAGGATTCTCTACTCTAGTCATGTGGTGGACTGTCTAGTGCCTAGTGCAAAGCAGATTGGGACAACAAGGATTCTCTACTCTAGTCATGTGGTGGACTGTCTAGTGCTAGTGCAAAGCAGATTGGGACAACAAGGATTCTCTACTCTAGTCATGTGGTGGACTGTCTAGTGCAAAGCAGATTGGGATAACAAGGATTCTCTACTCTAGTCATGTGGTGGACTGTCTAGTGTCTAGTGCAAAGCAGATTGGGACAACAAGGATTCTCTACTCTAGTCATGTGGTGGACTGTCTAGTGCAAAGCAGATTGGGACTAACAAGGATTCTCTACTCTAGTCATGTGGTGGACTGTCTAGTGCTAGTGCAAAGCAGATTGGGATAACAAGGATTCTCTACTCTAGTCATGTGGTGGACTGTCTAGTGTCTAGTGCAAAGCAGATTGGGACTAACAAGGATTCTCTACTCTAGTCATGTGGTGGACTGTCTAGTCTAGTGCAAAGCAGATTGGGACTAACAAGGATTCTCTACTCTAGTCATGTGGTGGACTGTCTAGTGCTAGTGCAAAGCAGATTGGGATAACAAGGATTCTCTACTCTAGTCATGTGGTGGACTGTCTAGTGTCTAGTGCAAAGCAGATTGGGACAACAAGGATTCTCTACTCTAGTCATGTGGTGGACTGTCTAGTGTCTAGTGCAAAGCAGATTGGGACAACAAGGATTCTCTACTCTAGTCATGTGGTGGACTGTCTAGTGTCTAGTGCAAAGCAGATTGGGACAACAAGGATTCTCTACTCTAGTCATGTGGTGGACTGTCTAGTGCAAAGCAGATTGGGACAACAAGGATTCTCTACTCTAGTCATGTGGTGGACTGTCTAGTGTAGCAAAGCAGATTGGGACAACAAGGATTCTCTACTCTAGTCATGTGGTGGACTTGTCTAGTGCAAAGCAGATTGGGACAACAAGGATTCTCTACTCTAGTCATGTGGTGGACTGTCTAGTGCAAAGCAGATTGGGACAACAAGGATTCTCTACTCTAGTCATGTGGTGGACTGTCTAGTGTCTAGTGCAAAGCAGATTGGGACAACAAGGATTCTCTACTCTAGTCATGTGGTGGACTGTCTAGTGCAAAGCAGATTGGGACAACAAGGATTCTCTACTCTAGTCATGTGGTGGACTGTCTAGTGTCTAGTGCAAAGCAGATTGGGACAACAAGGATTCTCTACTCTAGTCATGTGGTGGACTGTCTAGTGTCTAGTGCAAAGCAGATTGGGACAACAAGGATTCTCTACTCTAGTCATGTGGTGGACTGTCTAGTCTAGTGCAAAGCAGATTGGGACAACAAGGATTCTCTACTCTAGTCATGTGGTGGACTGTCTAGTGTCTAGTGCAAAGCAGATTGGGATAACAAGGATTCTCTACTCTAGTCATGTGGTGGACTGTCTAGTGCTAGTGCAAAGCAGATTGGGATAACAAGGATTCTCTACTCTAGTCATGTGGTGGACTGTCTAGTGTCTAGTGCAAAGCAGATTGGGACAACAAGGATTCTCTACTCTAGTCATGTGGTGGACTGTCTAGTCTAGTGCAAAGCAGATTGGGACAACAAGGATTCTCTACTCTAGTCATGTGGTGGACTGTCTAGTGCTAGTGCAAAGCAGATTGGGACAACAAGGATTCTCTACTCTAGTCATGTGGTGGACTGTCTAGTGCAAAGCAGATTGGGACAACAAGGATTCTCTACTCTAGTCATGTGGTGGACTGTCTAGTGCAAAGCAGATTGGGACAACAAGGATTCTCTACTCTAGTCATGTGGTGGACTGTCTAGTGCAAAGCAGATTGGGACAACAAGGATTCTCTACTCTAGTCATGTGGTGGACTGTCCTAGTGCAAAGCAGATTGGGACAACAAGGATTCTCTACTCTAGTCATGTGGTGGACTGTCTAGTGCAAAGCAGATTGGGACAACAAGGATTCTCTACTCTAGTCATGTGGTGGACTGTCTAGTGCAAAGCAGATTGGGACAACAAGGATTCTCTACTCTAGTCATGTGGTGGACTGTCTAGTGCAAAGCAGATTGGGACAACAAGGATTCTCTACTCTAGTCATGTGGTGGACTGTCTAGTGCAAAGCAGATTGGGACAACAAGGATTCTCTACTCTAGTCATGTGGTGGACTGTCTAGTGCAAAGCAGATTGGGACTAACAAGGATTCTCTACTCTAGTCATGTGGTGGACTGTCTAGTGCAAAGCAGATTGGGACAACAAGGATTCTCTACTCTAGTCATGTGGTGGACTGTCTAGTGCAAAGCAGATTGGGACAACAAGGATTCTCTACTCTAGTCATGTGGTGGACTGTCTAGTGCTAGTGCAAAGCAGATTGGGACAACAAGGATTCTCTACTCTAGTCATGTGGTGGACTGTCTAGTGCCTAGTGCAAAGCAGATTGGGACAACAAGGATTCTCTACTCTAGTCATGTGGTGGACTGTCTAGTGCAAAGCAGATTGGGACAACAAGGATTCTCTACTCTAGTCATGTGGTGGACTGTCTAGTGCTAGTGCAAAGCAGATTGGGACAACAAGGATTCTCTACTCTAGTCATGTGGTGGACTGTCTAGTGCAAAGCAGATTGGGACAACAAGGATTCTCTACTCTAGTCATGTGGTGGACTGTCTAGTGCAAAGCAGATTGGGACAACAAGGATTCTCTACTCTAGTCATGTGGTGGACTGTCTAGTGCTAGTGCAAAGCAGATTGGGACAACAAGGATTCTCTACTCTAGTCATGTGGTGGACTGTCTAGTGCAAAGCAGATTGGGACAACAAGGATTCTCTACTCTAGTCATGTGGTGGACTGTCTAGTGCAAAGCAGATTGGGACAACAAGGATTCTCTACTCTAGTCATGTGGTGGACTGTCTAGTGCTAGTGCAAAGCAGATTGGGACAACAAGGATTCTCTACTCTAGTCATGTGGTGGACTGTCTAGTGTCTAGTGCAAAGCAGATTGGGACAACAAGGATTCTCTACTCTAGTCATGTGGTGGACTGTCTAGTGTCTAGTGCAAAGCAGATTGGGACTAACAAGGATTCTCTACTCTAGTCATGTGGTGGACTGTCTAGTGTCTAGTGCAAAGCAGATTGGGACAACAAGGATTCTCTACTCTAGTCATGTGGTGGACTGTCTAGTGCTAGTGCAAAGCAGATTGGGATAACAAGGATTCTCTACTCTAGTCATGTGGTGGACTGCCTAGTGCTAGTGCAAAGCAGATTGGGACAACAAGGATTCTCTACTCTAGTCATGTGGTGGACTGTCTAGTGCCTAGTGCAAAGCAGATTGGGACAACAAGGATTCTCTACTCTAGTCATGTGGTGGACTGTCTAGTGCCTAGTGCAAAGCAGATTGGGACAACAAGGATTCTCTACTCTAGTCATGTGGTGGACTGTCTAGTGCTAGTGCAAAGCAGATTGGGACAACAAGGATTCTCTACTCTAGTCATGTGGTGGACTGTCTAGTGCAAAGCAGATTGGGACAACAAGGATTCTCTACTCTAGTCATGTGGTGGACTGTCTAGTGCAAAGCAGATTGGGACAACAAGGATTCTCTACTCTAGTCATGTGGTGGACTGTCTAGTGCAAAGCAGATTGGGACAACAAGGATTCTCTACTCTAGTCATGTGGTGGACTGTCTAGTGCCTAGTGCAAAGCAGATTGGGATAACAAGGATTCTCTACTCTAGTCATGTGGTGGACTGTCTAGTGCCTAGTGCAAAGCAGATTGGGACAACAAGGATTCTCTACTCTAGTCATGTGGTGGACTGTCTAGTGCAAAGCAGATTGGGATAACAAGGATTCTCTACTCTAGTCATGTGGTGGACTGTCTAGTGCAAAGCAGATTGGGATAACAAGGATTCTCTACTCTAGTCATGTGGTGGACTGTCTAGTGCAAAGCAGATTGGGACAACAAGGATTCTCTACTCTAGTCATGTGGTGGACTGTCTAGGTCTAGTGCAAAGCAGATTGGGATCAACAAGGATTCTCTACTCTAGTCATGTGGTGGACTGTTCTAGTGCAAAGCAGATTGGGACAACAAGGATTCTCTACTCTAGTCATGTGGTGGACTGTCTAGTGCAAAGCAGATTGGGACAACAAGGATTCTCTACTCTAGTCATGTGGTGGACTGTCTAGTGCAAAGCAGATTGGGACAACAAGGATTCTCTACTCTAGTCATGTGGTGGACTGTCTAGTGCAAAGCAGATTGGGACAACAAGGATTCTCTACTCTAGTCATGTGGTGGACTGTCTAGTGCCTAGTGCAAAGCAGATTGGGACAACAAGGATTCTCTACTCTAGTCATGTGGTGGACTGTCTAGTAGTGCAAAGCAGATTGGGATAACAAGGATTCTCTACTCTAGTCATGTGGTGGACTGTCTAGTGCAAAGCAGATTGGGACAACAAGGATTCTCTACTCTAGTCATGTGGTGGACTGTCTAGTGTCTAGTGCAAAGCAGATTGGGACTAACAAGGATTCTCTACTCTAGTCATGTGGTGGACTGTCTAGTGCAAAGCAGATTGGGACAACAAGGATTCTCTACTCTAGTCATGTGGGACTGTCTAGTGCCTAGTGCAAAGCAGATTGGGACTAACAAGGATTCTCTACTCTAGTCATGTGGTGGACTGTCTAGTGCCTAGTGCAAAGCAGATTGGGACAACAAGGATTCTCTACTCTAGTCATGTGGTGGACTGTCTAGTGCAAAGCAGATTGGGACAACAAGGATTCTCTACTCTAGTCATGTGGTGGACTGCCTAGTGCCTAGTGCAAAGCAGATTGGGACAACAAGGATTCTCTACTCTAGTCATGTGGTGGACTGTCTAGTGCAAAGCAGATTGGGACAACAAGGATTCTCTACTCTAGTCATGTGGTGGACTGTCTAGTGCAAAGCAGATTGGGATAACAAGGATTCTCTACTCTAGTCATGTGGTGGACTGTCTAGTGTCTAGTGCAAAGCAGATTGGGACAACAAGGATTCTCTACTCTAGTCATGTGGTGGACTGTCTAGTGTCTAGTGCAAAGCAGATTGGGACAACAAGGATTCTCTACTCTAGTCATGTGGTGGACTGTCTAGTGTCTAGTGCAAAGCAGATTGGGATAACAAGGATTCTCTACTCTAGTCATGTGGTGGACTGTCTAGTGCAAAGCAGATTGGGACAACAAGGATTCTCTACTCTAGTCATGTGGTGGACTGTCTAGTGCCTAGTGCAAAGCAGATTGGGATAACAAGGATTCTCTACTCTAGTCATGTGGTGGACTGTCTAGTGCCTAGTGCAAAGCAGATTGGGATAACAAGGATTCTCTACTCTAGTCATGTGGTGGACTGTCTAGTGTCTAGTGCAAAGCAGATTGGGATAACAAGGATTCTCTACTCTAGTCATGTGGTGGACTGTCTAGTGCAAAGCAGATTGGGACAACAAGGATTCTCTACTCTAGTCATGTGGTGGACTGTCTAGTGCAAAGCAGATTGGGACAACAAGGATTCTCTACTCTAGTCATGTGGTGGACTGTCTAGTGTCTAGTGCAAAGCAGATTGGGATAACAAGGATTCTCTACTCTAGTCATGTGGTGGACTGTCTAGTGCAAAGCAGATTGGGACAACAAGGATTCTCTACTCTAGTCATGTGGTGGACTGTCTAGTGTCTAGTGCAAAGCAGATTGGGACAAGGATTCTCTACTCTAGTCATGTGGTGGACTGTCTAGTGCAAAGCAGATTGGGACAACAAGGATTCTCTACTCTAGTCATGTGGTGGACTGTCTAGTGTCTAGTGCAAAGCAGATTGGGATGAACAAGGATTCTCTACTCTAGTCATGTGGTGGACTGTCTAGTGCAAAGCAGATTGGGACAACAAGGATTCTCTACTCTAGTCATGTGGTGGACTGTCTAGTGCAAAGCAGATTGGGACAACAAGGATTCTCTACTCTAGTCATGTGGTGGACTGTCTAGTGTCTAGTGCAAAGAAGATTGGGATAACAAGGATTCTCTACTCTAGTCATGTGGTGGACTGTCTAGTGCAAAGCAGATTGGGATAACAAGGATTCTCTACTCTAGTCATGTGGTGGACTGTCTAGTGCAAAGCAGATTGGGATAACAAGGATTCTCTACTCTAGTCATGTGGTGGACTGTCTAGTGCCTAGTGCAAAGCAGATTGGGACAACAAGGATTCTCTACTCTAGTCATGTGGTGGACTGTCTAGTGCCTAGTGCAAAGCAGATTGGGATAACAAGGATTCTCTACTCTAGTCATGTGGTGGACTGTCTAGTGCAAAGCAGATTGGGATAACAAGGATTCTCTACTCTAGTCATGTGGTGGACTGTCTAGTGCAAAGCAGATTGGGACAACAAGGATTCTCTACTCTAGTCATGTGGTGGACTGTCTAGTGCAAAGCAGATTGGGACAACAAGGATTCTCTACTCTAGTCATGTGGTGGACTGTCTAGTGCAAAGCAGATTGGGACAACAAGGATTCTCTACTCTAGTCATGTGGTGGACTGTCTAGTGCAAAGCAGATTGGGACAACAAGGATTCTCTACTCTAGTCATGTGGTGGACTGTCTAGTGCAAAGCAGATTGGGACAACAAGGATTCTCTACTCTAGTCATGTGGGACTGTCTAGTGCAAAGCAGATTGGGATAACAAGGATTCTCTACTCTAGTCATGTGGTGGACTGTCTAGTGTCTAGTGCAAAGCAGATTGGGATAACAAGGATTCTCTACTCTAGTCATGTGGTGGACTGTCTAGTGTCTAGTGCAAAGCAGATTGGGACAACAAGGATTCTCTACTCTAGTCATGTGGTGGACTGTCTAGTGCCTAGTGCAAAGCAGATTGGGATAACAAGGATTCTCTACTCTAGTCATGTGGTGGACTGTCTAGTGCAAAGCAGATTGGGACAACAAGGATTCTCTACTCTAGTCATGTGGTGGACTGTCTAGTGCAAAGCAGATTGGGATAACAAGGATTCTCTACTCTAGTCATGTGGTGGACTGTCTAGTGCAAAGCAGATTGGGACAACAAGGATTCTCTACTCTAGTCATGTGGTGGACTGTCTAGTGCAAAGCAGATTGGGACAACAAGGATTCTCTACTCTAGTCATGTGGTGGACTGCCTAGTGCAAAGCAGATTGGGACAACAAGGATTCTCTACTCTAGTCATGTGGTGGACTGTCTACTAGTGCAAAGCAGATTGGGACAACAAGGATTCTCTACTCTAGTCATGTGGTGGACTGCCTAGTGCAAAGCAGATTGGGACAACAAGGATTCTCTACTCTAGTCATGTGGTGGACTGCCTAGTGCAAAGCAGATTGGGATAACAAGGATTCTCTACTCTAGTCATGTGGTGGACTGTCTAGTGCAAAGCAGATTGGGACAACAAGGATTCTCTACTCTAGTCATGTGGTGGACTGTCTAGTGCAAAGCAGATTGGGACAACAAGGATTCTCTACTCTAGTCATGTGGTGGACAGTTAGCTGTAGACTTGACCAATCAGAATGAACCAGTCATTGAGGATAGAAGCAGAAGACAGGGAACATTCTGGCAGCGCAAGACACTGGAGCCGTTATCCCTCCATAACAGACAGGAGAACAGGGATGCCAATGCCAAGAATGGAGGTTTAAGTCAGGCTTTTGACTGCACCTACTGCAAGGATTCTGGGATATCTGGAACAGTAAAAGATAGCTGCAGGGTGTGTGTGTGTGTCAGGTGCTGGTCGTCACCTGGGCGCAGCCTTGATGATGTTGTCGACGCGGAGGATCATCTCTGCAGCCTCCGCAGCAGACAGCAGAACCTGTCTCTTGACCTGGAAGCTCTCTGTCACCCCCATCTCTGACATGTCACCGATGGTACCCTGGTTCATATCTGAGGGACCCGGGAAGACGGACAGACATTAGCCAAAGTGTGATGCGATGCGTCGGACTCACGTATTCAATCTGTTTTAATTCATCTGGCCCCGTTCAAATAAAATGATTAGAAGAAGAAAAACAAAAAAGGTCACAGGTCAACGGAAGGAGAACGAGGCACATGCCAAAGCTAGGTTTGAAACATCTAGGAGAGTGGAGGTGTATTGAGACGGTACTCACTCAGACCCATGGTGGTCTTCCCCTCCTGATGAGCAGCTCTCAGCTGGGCCACCAGATCGGCACTGTCGTAACCGGCGTTGTCTGCGATGATGGTGGGCAGCATTCTGAGAGCTTTGGCGAAAGACTCCATGGCCACGGCCTCTTTGCCCGGTGTCCTGAGGGCCAGGTCTGTCACCACCTTGGCCATCAGCATCTCAGAGCAGCCTGGAGGGTCAGCAGCATGGTGATTCTCACAGTGAGTTTAGACAGTAGGGGGGGGGGGCTGTGTTGAACTGGTTGCTGGACTATTTCAGCCTGTTACTTCCCCACAGTATCCATGTAGATGGGCAGTGTGTGTGTGTGTGTGTGTGTGTGTGTATAGACCTCACCTCCTCCGTAGACAGTACGCGTCTCCTTGACGGTCTGAGCCAGGACACACAGGGCATCGTGGAGAGACCTCTCAGCCTCATCCAGGATCTGCTGCGTGGCTCCACGCAGCACCACGGTACACGCCTCACCTGGGAGAGGGAACACAAAAACACAGAGGCAAAGATGGTCAGAACTTACAATCAGAGAAAATACGAGGAAGACAAATTCTGACCGTCAAGCCATTATCCTGCGATAAAACTCAGAGGTATAAACCCATTACTACATCAGTCTGCTGTTGTATCAACACTGACCCAGGGCCACTCCTGAGAAGTGGATGAGAGTGTCCTCGCCGATCATCACCTCCTCGATCAGCTTGCAGTGGCCCAACTTCACCAGCTCGGGGTGGTCGAAGGTCGACGTGATCTCTCCTCCCGTGACGAGAGCCAGGCGCTCCACTCCAGAGAAGTCGGCGTGTTCTATGGCCATGACGCCTGCTGCAGCAAACAGCTGCTCTGGGTAGTTGTAGATCAGCTGTCTGGTGATCAATCATTATTGATTACTAAATTACTCAAATCAGTCACACACACAACGCTGGAAAAAACTTGATGAATAGGTGAACTTCTACTTTGTGTGTGTGTGTGTGTGTGTGTGTGAGGTGTGTGTGTGTGTGAGGTGTGTGTGTGTGTGGTGTGTGGTGTGTGAGGTGTGAGGTGTGTGGTGTGTGTGGTGTGTGGTGTGTGTGTGTGTGTGGGTGTGTACCTGTTGATGAAGCAGTTGATTCCGTGCTTGAGGATCCGCTCCACTTTCTCCTTCATCTTCTCTTTCTCAGCCATCTCGATCTCAGCCACCTTGGCCGTGGAGTCCACACGCACCCTGGAGCCAAAGATCTGACACAACATTACACAGTTGGTTGGTTAGAAACATGAAGGGAATTTCCAGCCATTTTTACAACACGTCTTAAGAGGCCAATAGGAGATAGTAGGGAAGAGTATCAGGGATGGATTTAATTCTGATTCAGTCAGCTGGAATTTCAAAAAAAAAAAAGTTCCTTGTTTTTCAAAGAGGAAAATTGGAACTGGAGTTACAGTTTACTTCCTGAATTGATAAAGAATTGATCGTCTGTAACCCTACGAGCGTATAAAAAAGGTATAACCTTGATCTTATCGGTGTCCATGCCAGTGTTGGAGATGAGGATGTTGACGTTCTCCAGCCTCTTGGGCTGGTTCACACCAATCCTCTTGTCCAGCAGAAAACCTACCAAGACAACCAACACATGAAGCTGCATTAAACACAGAGTAGATGGTTGAACAATCGGTCCTCTAACTAAGAGTAGGTTGTTTATTATTAAATGTTCACACATATATATATATTACACACAGTACACTAGTTTTGTGCATAGACGCAACATTAGCTGTAATGAACGTCTCATATAGCCAGTTTTGCTGCATCTACCCAATTTTAATTTAGGAGGTTATTAACCAGTTATAACAGCACAGTATGAAGCTGCTACACCTTCTCAATCCTCCAAGAGAACATATACACAACTCGGGGTCAGACTAGAGATCTTTAGACCTTCATTAGGTCACACCGTAGCAAAGGTTTAGCAATGTGAAAACCCTCCCCGCCTGCGTTTCTCATTGGTCATCTTCAGGTAATCCCTCCCTGTTTCAGTCAGTTTTTCTTCCGTTTGGTACCCTAATGAATATGACCCAGATGAGACCAACTGCTGTTTTCTGTCAGAGGTAGAATATGCATCAGCCTCCCAGCGGTCTCACCTTCGTCCAGGTAGGAGTCGATGAGGCTGCCTCCGAGCTTCTTGATGACGTGGATGGCTTCCAGGTTACCGGAGCTCTTCAGCCGGAGCACAGCCTCCACGGCCAGCTTGGCGAAGTGGTCCTTGTGGTGGGTCAGCAGCTTGGAAGACAGGGTGGTGCGGGAGATGTTCAGAAGGTCCTCATGGAACTTCACCTGGTCGTCACTGAGGAGGAGGGGGAGAATAAACAGGAGGAGGGAAGGATGGTATTTTTCACAGCTTAGCAATGTGTCAAGTCTTTCTTTATGGTTTTGGATGGGTGATTACTCATCTATGTAAGAGCTTATTAAAAACGTATAACATCTCATGACATTAGCTGAGTTCAGTTGTGTGATAGAGACCTCGTAGTTAAACCTGACATTATATTCTAGAAATGCTTCATCATTGAAGGCCTACCCATGGTCCACAGCAGCCTCCTTCAGAGCCTGGCGGGCTGCCTGGGTGGCCTTCCTCCAGCCAGAGATGATGATCTGAGGGTGGATCTTCTTGGCGATGAGGAGCTCAGCTTCCTAAAAGACAAGACATCAGGGTTGTATTCATTTGGGTACACCGTAGGAAAAACATTTTTGCAACGGGAAACAAAAAACAAGCATTTGTTATTGGGTCATTGAATACTTAGGAAGTATTACCAAGACAATGCACTATAGCTGGTGTTGATAATGGTTTCACTTCCAGGAGTTAATCACTTCACAACAGACAGCGATGTGAAATACAGTATTAGCTAGATGTGCTGAAGAGGGGGATTAAGGTTTGTTAAGGAAATCATCCACTCTTACCCTGAGCAGTTCAGCAGCCAATACCGTGACAGAGGTGGTGCCATCTCCAACCTCATCATCCTGGGTCTTGGACATGTCTGGAAGACAGGAGGACTAAAGATCAGAGAGGGTCTAGGACATGTCTGGAAGACAGGAGGACTAAAGGATCAGAGAGGATCTTGGACATGTCTGGAAGACAGGAGGACTAAATTATCAGAGAGGATCTTGGACATGTCTGGAAGAAAGAAGGACTAAAGGACCAGAGAGGGTCTAGGACATGTCTGGAAGAAAGAAGGACTAAAGGACCAGAGAGGGTCTAGGACATGTCTGGAAGAAAGAAGGACTAAAGGACCAGAGAGGGTCTAGGACATGTCTGGAAGACAGGAGGACTAAAGGACCAGAGAGGGTCTAGGACATGTCTGGAAGACAGGAGGACTAAATTATCAGAGGATCTTGGACATGTCTGGAAGAAAGAAGGACTAAAGGACCAGAGAGGGTCTAGGACATGTCTGGAAGAAAGAAGGACTAAAGGACCAGAGAGGGTCTAGGACATGTCTGGAAGACAGGAGGACTAAAGGACCAGAGAGGGTCTAGGACATGTCTGGAAGACAGGAGGACTAAATTATCAGAGGATCTTGGACATGTCTGGAAGACAGGAGGACTAAAGGACCAGAGAGGGTCTAGGACATGTCTGGAAGAAAGAAGGACTAAAGGACCAGAGAGGGTCTAGGACATGTCTGGAAGAAAGAAGGACTAAAGGACCAGAGAGGGTCTAGGACATGTCTGGAAGAAAGAAGGACTAAAGGATCAGAGAGGACAACAACAGTGTCCAGAAAGACCGCATAGCAGAGGGCCACTGCCTTGGGGAGCAGCCTTTCATACTTCCCTACAACTACATAGTTAAACTGGTGAACACAACACTCACCAACCAGAGAAATACACAACGCAGAGGTCAAGAGGACTAAAAGTCAACAGAGTAATAATGATCAATGGAAAGTGTTTTTTATGTAATAGGGGATTAATGATCAATGGGTCAGAGACATGGGAGAAATTTCAGTCCGGGACTCATAGCTACATGGCAAGTTCTCATTGGTCCAAATTGTTTATACATTGAACCTGAAATAGGATACTTGTTATTTAGCCATTGGCCCAGTTTAATTGCAAGGAATTATAATTCATCAACCACAGGCTAGGGCTGGGTTATAAATATAAAGTACACCCTGTCCCCTTGTTCTGTGGGGAGAATCACAGGAGAGAATCATCTTAGAGAATCACTGAGGACAAGGGAGAATGAACATCTACCTCTCAGCATAACATCTCCTCTTTGAATAAACCTATTTACCTCCTCCTGATTTGCTTTGGGGTCTGTGTTATTGAAGAGTAACATCAACTGCTAACACTGGTGAACATCAAAACTCACCAACCAACACTTTGGCAGCAGGGTTGTCCACTCCGATGGCTTTGAGGATGGTGGCCCCATCATTGGTGACTGTAACAGTTCCCTCCCTGCCACCTCCGATAAGGATCTTGTCCTGCAAGGTTTTTATTATTAAATGTTTTATTTCACCTTTATTTAACCTGCTAGGCCAGTTGAGAACAAGTTCTCATTTACAACTGCGACCTGGCCAAGATAAAGCAAAGCAGTGCGACAAAAACAACACAAAGTTACACAAAAAACGTTCAGTCAATAACACAATAGAAACATGTATGTACAGTGTGTGCAAATGAGGTAGGATAAGGGAGGTATGGCAATAAATAGGCCATAGTGGCGGAAAACTACAATTTAGCATTAACACTGGAGTGATAGATGTGCAGATGATGATGTGCAAGTAGAGATACTGGGGTGGAAAAGAGCAAAAATAAATAAATAACAATATGGGGATGAGGTAGTTGGGTGGGCTATTTACAGATGGGCTGTGTACAGGTGCAGTGATCGGTAAGCTGCTCTGACAGCTGATGCTTAAAGTTAGTGAGGGAGATATAAGTCTCCAGCTTGATGATTTTTGCGATTCGTTCCAGTCATTGGCAGCAGAGAACTGGAAGGAAAGGCGGCCAAAGGAGGTGTTGGCTTTGGGGACGGACAGTCAATGTGAGCTTGAGCCATGCAAACTATACATTTGGTCTAGTTGAGTTTATGCTATGCACTTAGGGACTGAAATTTTGGTTTGTATAATTGTTCATAATTTGGAATTAATAATCGATTGATGTCAATGACAGACTTGCTGAGTGATGCATACCATTCCTTTTGGTCCCAAGGTACTCTTCACCAGATCTCCAATGGCGATGGCACCGATGAAGGACGACTGGAGGAAATCCAAAACGTTAGTGTAGCACGATATACCGGTAACATCACAGTACCAAAACGTTAGTGTAGCACGATATACCGGTAACATCACAGTACCAAAACATTAGTGTAGCACGATATACCGGTAACATCACAGTACCAAAACATTAGTGTAGCACGATATACCGGTAATATCACAGAAACAAAACGTTAGTGTAGCACGATATACCGGTAACATCACAGTACCAAAACGTTAGTGTAGCACGATATACCGGTAACATCACAGTACCAAAACATTAGTGTAGCACGATATACCGGTAATATCACAGAAACAAAACGTTAGTGTAGCACGATATACCGGTAACATCACAGTACCAAAACATTAGTGTAGCACGATATACCGGTAACATCACAGAAACAAAACGTTAGTGTAGCACGATATACCGGTAATATCACAGTACCAAAACGTTAGTGTAGCACGATATACCGGTAACATCACAGTACCAAAACATTAGTGTAGCACGATATACCGGTAACATCACAGTAACAAAACATTAGTGTAGCACGATATACCGGTAACATCACAGTACCAAAACATTAGTGTAGCACGATATACCGGTAACATCACAGTACCAAAACGTTAGTGTAGCACGATATACCGGTAACATCACAGTACCAAAACATTAGTGTAGCACGATATACCAGTAACATCACAGTACCAAAACATTAGTGTAGCACGATATACCGGTAACATCACAGTACCAAAACATTAGTGTAGCACGATATACCGGTAACATCACAGTACCAAAACATTAGTGTAGCACGATATACCGGTAACATCACAGTACCAAAACATTAGTGTAGCACGATATACCGGTAACATCACAGTACCAAAACATTAGTGTAGCACGATATACCGGTAACATCACAGTACCAAAACATTAGTGTAGCACGATATACCGGTAACATCACAGTACCAAAACATTAGTGTAGCACGATATACCGGTAACATCACAGTACCAAAACATTAGTGTAGCACGATATACCGGTAACATCACAGTACCAAAACATTAGTGTAGCACGATATACCGGTAACATCACAGTACCAAAACATTAGTGTAGCACGATATACCGGTAACATCACAGTACCAAAACATTAGTGTAGCACGATATACCGGTAACGTCACAGTACCAAAACATTAGTGTAGCACGATATACCGGTAACATCACAGTAACAAAACATTTTATGATACCAACATTTTAGAATACTTGAATACCGTAGTACCGTTACATATGATACCAACATTTTAGAATACTTGAATACCGTAGTACCGTTACATATGATACCAACATTTTAGAATACTTGAATACCGTAGTACCGTTACATATGATACCAACATTTTAGAATACTTGAATACCGTAGTACCGTTACAAATGATACTACCACATTTTTCAGCCCTACAACTGGCACCTGTAATGTTAATAAAGTCAGATTTATTTTATTTTATTGAACAGCCACTAGTCTCTTGTATGGACCGGTTC
The DNA here is from genome assembly GCF_016432855.1 of Salvelinus namaycush. NCBI lineage: Eukaryota > Metazoa > Chordata > Actinopteri > Salmoniformes > Salmonidae > Salvelinus > Salvelinus namaycush. The sequence continues at coordinate 25,749,405 of NC_052344.1, read as the reverse complement.
AATAATGACCACTTGACTTTCATGCACATATCAGGTGTGGGAGCTGCAGTCTGTCAGCTGCAACCTCTTCAAGCCATCACTCACCTGTGTGTGTTAGCGGGAGAGAATGATGTGTGTGTGTGTGTGTGTGTGTTAGCGGTTGAGAGAATGATGTGTGTGTGTGTGTGTTAGCGGTTGAGAGAATGATGTGCGTGTGTTAGCGTTTGAGAGAATGATGTGCGTGTGTGTGTGTGTGTTAGCGTTTGAGAGAATGATGTGCGTGTGTGTGTGTGTGTTAGCGTTTGATAGAATGATGTGTGTGTGTGTGTTAGCGTTTGAGAGAATGATGTGTGTGTGTGTTAGCGTTTGAGAGAATGATGTGTGTGTGTGTTAGCGGTTGAGAGAATGATGTGTGTGTGTGTTAGCGGTTGAGAGAATGATGTGTGTGTGTGTTAGCGGTTGAGAGAATGATGTGTGTGTGTGTGTGTGTGTGTTAGCGGTTGAGAGAATGATGTGTGTGTGTGTGTGTGTTAGCGGTTGAGAGAATGATGTGTGTGTGTGTGTGTGTTAGCGGTTGAGAGAATGATGTGTGTGTGTGTGTGTTAGCGGTTGAGAGAATGATGTGTGTGTGTGTGTGTTAGCGGTTGAGAGAATGATGTGTGTGTGTGTTAGCGGTTGAGAGAATGATGTGTGTGTGTGTGTGTTAGCGGTTGAGAGAATGATGTGTGTGTGTGTGTGTGTGTTAGCGGTTGAGAGAATGATGTGTGTGTGTGTGTGTTAGCGGTTGAGAGAATGATGTGTGTGTTTGATTGTTTCTGAGAGGGAGGTTTCAGACGGTGTTCTCTCCTTACTGCTACGATGTCATCCAGATCATTATGCATGTATATTCCTTCCTCCCATTCCTCCAACCAAATCACAGATAGGCCTTTGCCAATATGAGCAAATCAGCAGTTCTATGCCGTATTCTAGTACACAGTGTGAAGTTAAATTCAGTGTGTTGTTCTGAGTAGAGGTGTGAATATCAGTGACATATTTTTGTGTGTAGCACGTGTATAATGTTTAGAATATGGGAACAAGAGTCGGAGGGAAGGGACGAACAGGACATTAGGCCACTGAAATGTTTTCCGTGTGATATCGCGATACTTGGCCTGGTATCGTAAGTAAACTGTGTGTATCGTGACAACCTTTACAAAACATTGTTATAAATGAATGGTACAGTAGAAAAGCAACTATTAATGTAGTATAATAAAGGGAAATGGGGATGATATACTAACATAACATTACATAAAGTAAACATCACAGAGCACTCAGCTCACCAGACGGGCTGTCTCAGCTTTCTCCTCGTCAGCTCCTTGCCTGAAGATGTTCACTGGGGCCATGGATAGGGACGCCTGCAAGACAGCGAAAGGTCTCAGACAACGCAATCTTGCCAGAGTCACACCCCGAAACAAAGCAAACTGGTGAATGCTTGTGTAAAAAGTTACATGTTTTGACTTGACAATCTCTATGGTAATATATTATGTCAAAGAAATATCCATAATCATGGCAGTGTCAAGATGACGAACATGTGTAAGAAGCCAAGAGCTGCTGACATAATTTGACAGGTGATGTGAATGATGCATTGAAATGTCTAAACTCATGCTTACATTTGTATCAACAAAAAATATTAACATTGTGCCTTATTATCAAACTCAAAAATGTACATTGCCGACCATACATGGTCATAGATGCACTTGGATGTTTGAACGGCAGACGGTTGGTAGCATGGGGCTAGGGCTGTAACAAGGACCAGTTGCTGACTCCACCCACTTCTCCTAAGAAACCGCTAGAAGCTTTGTGGCCCAAGCGAACTGCGTTTTGGTAAACGCTATAACTAGCCATGTAGCCTTCATTGTTGTGTAATTGTGCAAGAACATGAAAACGTTGAAATCTGTCGTGTCATGCTACTGTTAGATGGCCAAACCCAACAACTAGCTCGCCAACTACAAATCTAGGGATACTGACGGGAGACAAAGTAGCTTAGCTAGTTAGCTCCACCCCTTAGCAAGTTGCTATTTTGTAAAAAAATAAATAATAATAATTAAGTCGTTTCTACTGCTACGTTCATTCAAAGCTTATCCAGTTCAAGGTGAAAATGAACTGTTTCTACATCAGGCTTGATTTTCTGTTGATCACATAATGCCATCCACATAAAATTACCACATGACGCTATTAGCTAACCGGCTAACTAGTTGGCTGCGTCCAGGGCCCATGTGCTTCCCCAGTCAACATTACATCCGTCAGAAATAAAGAAATTAACAAAACCCATATTTATGCAAGATACTGGAAGTTTACGATAATGTTGTTTAAGTCTGTGTAGTTAATGGTTACAATCATGTCGTTAAATAAAATATTTATAAACGGAACAAAGAGGTTCGCTTACCATGATTTCTGTGAGTTGATAGCAGAAGCCGTGCACGCACCGGGAAGGAACAAATAGGAGTGACGCAGCTACGTAAGGACTCGCCCATAGCAAAGGTCCGTTCGATTTTGTGCCCCCGTGGGGCAGCGTTTGCACTTTTGGTACAATTTCTCTCCTCTCTACCGATCCGGCATTTAGGATGACCTAAATCAAACCCACCTAATTTAGAGAGTATTGTGCAGATTGTGCGAACTCACTGCACACCCCTCTCTACTCCTTCTCAAATGCAGAATAAATAATATTCAATAAAACATTTTAGACAGTAACCTACTATACTCAGGGTATGAGTAATAGGAATTGATATTCAATAAACCAGTGAATAAGAGAACATTTTGCCAAAATAAGCATAAACGTCATGTTAATACATAATTGCATGTACCCCAAACAAAACACCACTGTCATTCAAACAATTTGGCAATATTTGTAATAGAAAATGTGATAACTAGATTATTGGCCCCAGATGTGACGTTTTCTGCTTTCCTGTTTGCATTTTGTCTTGTTCAGGTCGATCGGTGGAGGAGGTGGTCTGGAAAATGGCTGACGGAGTTGATCACATCGACATCTACGCCGATGTTGAAGAGGATTTCAACCAGGTATGCAAACCTTTACATTTGTTTAAATCCTACAACGTTATAGACATATTTGTGGTTTGCCCTATGATTTATATTCGCTAAAATGTTTATTGAAAGTTAAACCAAGCTATCTGGCGTCCGATGAGACCTGCAAAAGCGTTGCCTGTGTTCGCCGCAGCGTTTTTGAATTGCAACTACGCAAGAGCTTTTCAAATATTTTAAAAATAGTAACGTGGATGTTGTGTACGTCTTAGTTTTATGTTTGTTGGCTAATGTATACATTTGATAGGTAAATATGTTTCACTTTGCAAGCCAACGTGGTCGTTCCATTGTTAACGACAGAAGCTTGTTTTACTGGAGGCGAAGTGGCGGGGAAGGCCTCGCACAAAACACAAAAAAAACGTGGCCTGGTTTGTCGTCGTGCGTTAACATTATATTGGTATTCAACTACCTAGTTACACATTACCGTGTAACTGTTTAGCTAATAGTATAAAACAATAGGGACTGTTTGCTAATAACGAGGTTTTGTAGTTTGTGTGTCGTTTCCCTCCGGTCGGCGACTGTTTTAAAAAAGGTTGTTGCGCTCTCGGCGTCACTCCCTCTGCTTGCTGGCTAGGCTAAAGTTAGCTGTCATGTTGATGTTGCTCGTTTTTTTTCTCAAAGCAAAAAAAACGTATTCAAGATACCATGTTGTACAAACATGAATCATTTTGTACATTTTTTATCAACTGCATTTCTAAATCTGATATTTGTTTTTTTTTTAATGTATTTTTGTTAATGCCAAATGGAAATCCTATTCAAATCAAACTTAATTTGTAACATGCGCCGAATACAATTGTAGACTTTACCATGAAATGCTTACTTACAAGCCCTTAACCCGACAGTGCAGTTCAAGAAGAGTTACGATGGAAATGCTATTTGTTTTGAGATTAGTTTGATTCTCATTGATCATTTGTACATTTACGTGGGGGATATTTGACCCAGTTCTCACACAAAAATGCAGAAATCTATGGTTTCGCATTTCAGCTTTGTGCAAAGATTGCCAACTGCACTCTGATGCAGTGTGTGTAGACTGAAGTGTTGTGTATGCTGAGGTTGGTCATACTTGCCGAGTCTTTTCAATGTGCATCTGTGCACTTTAAAGGGATATTTCAAAAATGTTCAAAGTCATAATCTCCAGAGCAGTGTCCATTTGTACTGAACAAATCTGCATATTGCGAACACTCATTTGGATGTTTTACTTATCCACATTCTGTGTTGTTGACTCAAAGCAAAGTAACCTGATAGTGTTTGTTAGGACCTCATTAGCACGGGGACTGTCCAAAATATTATACTGTTGGACTGAAAATAGAACCAGCTCTAGGCAACAAACTGTTACTATTGAAATGTTGGCTAAATAATGTGGCTCACATTGTTTGCCTATTCAGGTGTGCAGTTGTGTCTGCATCTTTTGTATTTCATGTCCTGAATATCACAAATTGTGTAACTGCAAAACGGCTAAGACCTCATTCTCCTCTCTGACTGCCACACGTGTTAAAGCATGTTGTTGGGCACGTTCCAGATCGTCTTTGTTGATATCACAGTAGGACCCAACATTGACACGAAGGAACAAAGAGTTTTAAAGACATTCTGGAGCACAACTATTGATTGACTGACTGTGATGTAAGGTTGACCTATTGTGTTCCTGTGTTCCCACAGGAATCAGACTACCCTGCCCATGACCAGATAGACTTGTATGACGATGTTATCTCTCCTTCGGCAAATAATAACGGAGACGCACCTGAGGACCGGGACTACCTGGACAACCTACCCCCACCTGCTGGCTCCGAGGGGAACAAGAGCACCCCGCCCAACGTAGTTTACACGTACACTGGCAAGAGGATCGCCCTGTACATAGGCAATCTCACATGGGTAGGTTATGGTTTTGGATAAGAGCGTCTGCTGAATAACAAAGATGAATATAAACGGGCCAGGTACTTAGACCCAGATTAAGCTTACTTCCGGAGTTAAAAAGCGTGCTCAGTGGGTCTTTGAGAATTGCCTTTGGAAGTGTTTTCTTTAGTCCAGAGATGGGCTTAGTCGGGGTCAGGGACACCGGCCCTTCATGTGCATCAATGATGTAATGGGTCTTGATGTAAAAAAGTGCCTCCCCTTTCCAGTGGACGACAGACGAAGATTTGACAGACGCCATTGGATCAATAGGCATTAAGGATCTGCTGGAGATCAAGTTCTTTGAGAACAGAGCCAACGGCCAGAGTAAAGGGTGAGCTTCCTCCTTGCCTTTCATGATCCCTCATGTTACACTCTGACACTCTGAACAGACAGTGAGTTTTTTTTGTGGATGACTTTCCTAATACCTTTGAACTACACACAGGTAGTTCGTTGTACTCCGAGCTTCATTTATTCAATTATGTTAAAGAGAAAAACAGAACAAAATACCCAAATAAAAGCCAGAAGGAAAGAAAGAGAGATGTTGACTTGGTCCCGTTATGCCCTGGTGTGTCCCATTAGGTTTGCCCTGGTGTGTGTGGGCTCAGACGCGTCCTCTAGGAAGCTACTGGACCTGCTGGCTAAACGGGAGCTACACGGACAAAACCCCATTGTTACCCCCTGCAACAAGCAGTCCCTCAGCCAGTTCGAGATGCAGTCTCGGAAAAGTAGGTGAACCTGCATGCCTCCCACGGGGATGGGCAATTAGAGTTATAGAATAATTATTGTAAATTAGTTATCTGGTTTTTCTGCACGGTTTAATGACAAGGTAGGTCTGATAACCTGGGAAGACCCAAATACGCTGAAGCACACCCAAGTATTTGGGGCTTGAATCTGCCTCTGCTGTCAATGCAGAAATTCCAGAAAAATAGTTTATACATTTGATTAATAACTACATTTATTTGAATAAATACATTGATTTAGTGAACTAATTAGAGTTTTAGAGCTCAGAACTACCTAATTGGGTGAGCACAATGAGTTGGGGATTTGAATGTTCTCTCCGCCCTCTTCTTTCCCTTTATGCCCAGGTACATCGGGTGGGCAGATGTCCGGCGATGGGAAGGCGGGACCCCCCACCATGGGCCCCCGCGGTGGCTTCCCCATGGGTATGGGTAGGGGCCGAGGCCGCTTCCCTGGCCCTCCTGGCCCTGGAGGAGAGCGCTTCCCTGGGCCCATCGGACCCGGAGGGCCACCGCCACACTTCCCAGGTGAGGACTCTTCCCGCTCCGGCAGTCGGGTCGGTCCGTTCACACGGCTCTCGGCTAAAACCAGGGTGTCTGCTGGTTCTTAAAGCCTGTCTTAAATTGATTTTCTAACTCTTAAAGTGTCTTAAATTCAGTTTTCAAAGGTCTTAAAAAATGTGACAGAGATGACTACAGTGTTTGTTATATTGTGCTGTTGCTTAATTGTTGACACGTGGCAAAAAAAAATATCTAAACAACGGAACTTCAAATAATACTGGAGGCCACTTTCAAGATGTTGGAGAGAGCTATCCAACCACATGTTTTTAAATCGACTTACTGTTAACCCGTAAGTCAAAGCCCTGTCTAAGCCGCGGGGTGGGGTTCTACTAAGCTCTATGGAATTGTTTTAAGAAGGTCATACCAAGGATCATTTTACTATACTGAACGAAAATAAACACAACATGCAAGAATTTAAGATTATTCCGAGTTCCAGTTCATATAAGGAAATCAGTCAATTGAAATATATAAATTAGGCCGTAATCTATGGATTTCACATGATTAGGTATCCATTGGTCACAGATACCTAAACAAAATGGGCCTCGGGATCTCGCCATGGTATCTCTGCATTCACGTCGAGGGTGGACGTCGAGGGTGGCTTATGGTAGAGAATGTAACGTTCAATTTTCTGGCAACAGCTCTGGTGGACATTAAAGATAAACTTCTCCTTAATGCAACTGCTGTGTCAGATTTCAAAAAAGCTTTACAGCGAAAGCACACCATGCAATAATCTGAGTACAGCGCTCAGCCACCAAAACAAGCCATACAGATACCCGCCATGTTGTGGAGTCAACAAAAGTCAGAAATAGTATTATAAATATTCACTTATCTTTGATCTTCATCAGAATGGAATCCCAGTTCTACAATAAATGTTTGTTTTGTTGAATAAAGTTAATCTTTATGTCCAAATACCTCCTTTTTGTTCGCACGTTTAGTTCATCAATCCAAATGCACAAGGCGTGGGCACTAAGTCCAAAGTCAAAAAAGTTTCATTACAGTTTGTAGAAACATGTCAAATGATGTATATAATCAATCTTTAGGATGTTTTTATCATAAATCTTAAATAATGTTTCAACCGGACAATTCCTTTGTTTTTAGAAAGGAGAGGGAACGGCGCTCGTGCTCATGGCCGCGCGCGATAAACAACTCATAGCTTTCAACTGAGCCACCCACTCTGACTGGTCTTATTCGCTCCCTTTTCACAATAGAAGCCCAAAACAACGTTCTAAAGACTGTTGACATCTAATGGAAGCCTTAGGAAGTGCAACATGACCCCATTTACACTGTATATTGGATAGGCAATCACTTGAAAAACCACAAACCTCAGATTTCCCACTTCCTGGTTGGATTTTTCTCAGTTTTTCGCCTGCCATATGAGTTATGTTATACTTACAGACATCATTCAAACAGTTTTAGAAACTTCAAAGTATTTTAAAAGTATTTTATATCCAAATCTACTAATAATATGCATATTCTAGCTTTTGGGCCTGAGTAGCAGGCAGTTTACTCTGGGCATGCTTTTCATCCGAATGTGAAAATACTGCCCCCTAGCCCGAAGAGGTTTTAATGCAGTCAGCATGCCAATTGCACACTCCCTCAATTTGAGACATCTGTGGCATTGTGTTTTAGTGGCCTTTTGCCCCCAGCACAAGGTGCACCTGTGTTATGATCATGCTGTTTAATCAGTTTCTTGATAATCCATCCACTGGACAGGTGTGGCATATCTTGGAAAACAAGAAATACTCACTAACAGGAATGTAAACAAATTTGAGAGATATATATATATATATTTTAGTTTATAAAACAATTTACGTGTTGTGTTTTATATTTTAGTTAAGTGTATTTGCTTTTGAATTTTAAGACCACTTGAAGTATCAAAATATATAGTAACATTTTGGGGGGGATTAACGTTTTTATTTGGCCTTACTGCTATTAGTTTAATGCAAACGCATTGAATACGATTCACTACATGGAACAATGGATAGTAGTAGACACCCAAACTCTAAAGGAAGTTTGTTCTGATGTCTATCCTATAACATTTAACTCCTTATTTTTGGAACTGAACAGTCTAATCCCTGTCATTCTAATCTCAGTCTAAACTGGGGGGGTCTACTAAGGTATTTGAAATTATTAAAAAAAAACGTATTACCAAGGATTAATTTAGCTATTTTATTATAATTTTTTTTTTAAATCTAAAATGATTTGAACAATTGGCCGTACTAATATTAGCGCATACAAATGCACTGATTAAAACTAGGACAGCCTCAGGTTATTGTGAGTGTAACAATTATTTCTCAACTGTCAATACAGATGAAACAACACCACTTTACAGAGTATGTCATTGAGATGATGTCACGGCAGAGTGGGCCAATAACACCACTTTACAGAGTATGTCATTGAGATGATGTCACAGCAGAGTGGGCCAATAACACCACTTTACAGAGTATGTCATTGAGATGTCACAGTGGAGCGGAGTGGGCCATTCGCGGTGGATACAAGTAGCTTATATAGGTCTACCGATGGAGAGTTTCTGTAGGACATTACATTTACTGTTAAATCAATTGCATGGCTATCTAACAGCAATATCATATTTAGAGTTAGCGAATCTAGCTAATGTGTTTTGAGTTCCTCCTTCCTCGGGTGGTGAATAGCCTAGGCCAATGGGTACAAAAAACATTCAGGCTAATTAATCTCTAAAGATCCAAATATATATCTGATTATTCTGGATCCTATTTTGACATGTTGCACCTGAAAATATAACCATCATGCGATCCCTGAACAAATAGATGAAATGGCTAACTTATTTTATGTCTGTCTTGGCACTGGAAAAACAGCCAGTCCTAAAAAGACTACTTTTTGCCAACATGGGCTCATTTCTGGAGGGGAATATTAGCAGCTGTGGCAGACCTCAAAATAACTATTAAATAGTGTTCCGTGGCATTAAAAAGGTTGTTTAAGTCTTCAATTCAACTAAATTGAACCGGCAGATACCCTGAAAAACAGTACACCGGAAAGGAAGCCCATTTTAATTGGTTAAATTTAAATCGTGCCCTGACTACAACCAATGAAATGGCTTCCTTTCTGTTGTACTGTTTCTGCTGTAAGCAGTGTGAATGGATCTTACACTGACAGCCAGGCCAGTACTGTTGGTGTTATGCACTGCATGGACTCAACTGAAGATGGGTCCTCCTGTCTGTATATTATCCTGTCTTCCACGTGAGAGTATGTGGAAAGGATTGGACGCACCAACTACCATCTCTCTACACATTTGTCCGTTTCAATACAGTCTGACTGTTCTCTGTCCCCTTGCTTTCAGAAGTTGAGTGAAGTACTTGGATTGGGGGGGGTAATATTCAACATTTGTTTTATCCAGTTTGCCCCTGTCTTTACCCCCCTTCAGATAAAAAAAAAAACCTCACTTTCTTTTTGCTTTGGCAACTTCTTCCTGTGTTGCTAGCTGCGCTGCTGCCATTGGCCGAATGGCCAGTGAGGTCACTGTGGCACCAGCCTTGTTGTGATTGTGTTTTTCTCCCACTAGGGTCGGGGATGAGGCCACCTGAACTCATTAACCATAGACACCAAGAAGGCCACCTGATGGATATGAATTTCAATTGCTTCCCGCCGGGACGTGATGGGAATTGGCGACCCAGAGGTGAAATGCCTCGACTCCTGTTGACAACAGTGCTAGGGTTGGCAAATTTCCCCAAATCTTCCCAAAAATCCCAGGTTTTCCAGAAATCTCAGTTGGAGGATTTATGTAATCCGCAGGGAATTTGCTGCGATGGAATCTTCCAACCTGGAATTTTGGGGAATTTTGGTCATGTTTTGGATTTTTGCAACCCTTCACAGTGCTAATGTACTAAATAAGAATGATTACCCCCCCCGCCCCCTCTCCCCCCTTTTTACATGTTCTCTTTATTAAGGCCTCTGTCTGTGGAGTCCTGGGCTGACTGACTGGCTGGCTGACCAAGCCTCTTTATTAAGGCCTGTCTCTCTGTCTATGGAGTCCTGGGCTGACTGACTGGCTGACTGACCAAGCCTCTTTATTAAGGCCTGTCTCTCTGTCTATGGAGTCCTGGGCTGACTGACTGGCTGGCTGACCAAGCCTCTTTATTAAGGCCTGTCTCTCTGTCTATGGAGTCCTGGGCTGACTGACCAAGCCTCTTTATTAAGGCCTGTCTCTCTGTCTATGGAGTCCTGGGCTGGCTGACCAAGCCTCTTTATTAAGGCCTGTCTCTCTGTCTATGGAGTCCTGGGCTGACTGACTGGCTGACTGACCAAGCCTCTTTATTAAGGCCTGTCTCTCTGTCTATGGAGTCCTGGGCTGACTGACTGGCTGGCTGACCAAGCCTCTTTATTAAGGCCTGTCTCTCTGTCTATGGAGTCCTGGGCTGACTGACTGGCTGACTGACCAAGCCTCTTTATTAAGGCCTGTCTCTCTGTCTATGGAGTCCTGGGCTGACTGACTGGCTGGCTGACCAAGCCTCTTTATTAAGGCCTGTCTCTCTGTCTATGGAGTCCTGGGCTGACTGACTGGCTGACTGACCAAGCCTCTTTATTAAGGCCTGTCTCTCTGTCTATGGAGTCCTGGGCTGACTGACTGGCTGGCTGACCAAGCCTCTTTATTAAGGCCTGTCTCTCTGTCTATGGAGTCCTGGGCTGACTGACTGGCTGACTGACCAAGCCTCTTTATTAAGGCCTGTCTCTCTGTCTATGGAGTCCTGGGCTGACTGACTGGCTGGCTGACCAATCCTCTTTATTAAGGCCTGTCTGTCTGTCTATGGAGTTCTGGGCTGACTGACTGGCTGACCAAGCCTCTTAATTAAGGCCTGTCTCTCTGTCTATGGAGTCCTGGGCTGACTGACTGGCTGGCTGACCAAGCCTCTTTATTAAGGCCTGTCTCTCTGTCTATGGAGTCCTGGGCTGACTGACTGGCTGGCTGACCAAGCCTCTTTATTAAGGCCTGTCTCTCTGTCTATGGAGTCCTGGGCTGACTGACTGGCTGGCTGACCAAGCCTCTTTATTAAGGCCTGTCTCTCTGTCTATGGAGTCCTGGGCTGACTGGCTGACCAAGCCTCTTTATTAAGGCCTGTCTCTCTGTCTATGGAGTCCTGGGCTGACTGACTGGCTGACTGACCAAGCCTCTTTATTAAGGCCTGTCTCTCTGTCTATGGAGTCCTGGGCTGACTGACTGGCTGGCTGACCAATCCTCTTTATTAAGGCCTGTCTGTCTGTCTATGGAGTCCTGGGCTGACTGGCTGACCAAGCTTCCCCCCCCCCACACTTTAAGTCCTGGTTTATTGATCATTCTGTCTTACCTGTCAATCTTTATATGCTGTGTTGCTTGTTCTGTTTCTATTGGCTGTTCTGACAGAGTGGCTGTCCAGCACTCCTGAAGCTAGACAACACAATGAGTATAGAAGGGGTGTCTTGGATGGCTGACCTCTTACCATCCAGACCAGTCAGTCCTGTCTGCTCCATACCAAGCTGGTCTTTCCAGCCATCCAGACCAGTCTGTCCTGTCTGCTCCATACCAAGCTGGTCTTTCCAGCCATCCAGACCAGTCAGTACTGCCTGCTCCATACCAAGCTGGTCTTTCCAGCCATCCAGACCAGTCAGTCCTGCCTGCTCCATACCAAGCTGGTCTTTCCGGCCATCCAGACCAGTCAGTACTGCCTGCTCCATACCAAGCTGGTCTTTCCAGCCATCCAGACCAGTCAGTACTGCCTGCTCCATACCAAGCTGGTCTTTCCAGCCATCCAGACCAGTCAGTCCTGCCTGCTCCATACCAAGCTGGTCTTTCCAGCCATCCAGACTTGTCTGTCCTGATACTCGGCCTACTGGTTCTTGGCTTTCATTGCTAATATCTGGCAAAGTCTAAAATGTTGGTCTCGCTAAATCTTTAATTTTGATTCACAGGACACCTAAGGTGGGTTGCACCAACATGTTATAAATTAATCTCGGATTAGAGCTAATCTAGGGTTAGAATTAATCTCGGATTAGAGCTAATCTAGGGTTAGAATTAATCTCGGATTAGAGCTAATCTAGGGTTGTAATTATTCAGATGTGTTGCACCACTTCATTTAAAATCTGATCAGTAAATACATGATTAACGGTTTTAAAATATGATCAGTGACATGTTACACCAATATGAGGTATTTCGTGAGTTGAAACGAAGTAGCTAGCCTACTTGACAAATGAGGCCACAAAGTTGCTGTTCCTTGATAAAATAATAACAATGTTAGAACTGCTGTAACTCCATCGTGAAAGGTTCTCATTGGTTGGCTGATTTGAAATAATATCCATTATTTGCCGGTACTAGACGACAGAACTAATTTGTTAGCAACTGTAGCTAGCTAGTTTATAAACCAACCTAGCATACAATATTATGTATTGTCATTACTTAATGTTATTTATCCATGTATTATTTGTCCGCTAGCCACCTGATAATGGCACGTCAAAGAAGTTAAAATGTATCAGTTTATAAAATATATATATATATTGTCGGAGCTGATGGAGGAACTTAGTAATGTCCTGGAGGATAAAAAGACAGACCACACGACTGTCAAAAAGAAGGAAGACACCTGGGCCATTTTATGCAACAGATTTAATGTATCGACACGGATTCAAGAGATGAGGGACCTAAATCAGATGAAAGCATGCTGGGTAAAACTTTTGCGCGAAAGCCAAAAAGGATGCGGCAGAGGAGAGGCGGGGTCTGTTTCAGACCAGAGGGAGGGGCCTCCGTCCAAGGGAATTGATCACCCAGAAGATATGCGAGATGATTCCCCAGCAGTTTGCCCCTCTCCATAACTCCTATTATGACCATGGACAACTCAACCCACCAATATTTAGTAAGCATAAATAACTGGTAAATATCGATGCCTGTAATGCATGTTAAAATTAACGTTAATGCTACTTCACTACAATGTTACCGTTATCAGACCCGTTACAGCATGTTCCATAACATCATTCGTACCAAGGCTGGGCATATCACAAGCCCCAATTCAATTGTTGTACAAATTGGGAACGTAAATAGCCTACTAATAATGAGTTAATTATTATAAAACTCAACAGGATTCAACCGGTCTCTAATTTATTCTCTGAGGAACTGTCATTTTGGTCTCTCCACAGTAGATATTCTGCCATTTTATCTAATTTATTCTCTGAGGAACTGTCGTTTTGGTCTCTCCACAGTAGATATGCTGCCATTTTATCTAATTTATTCTCTGAGGAACTGTCGTTTTGGTCTCTCCACAGTAGATATTCTGCCATTTTATCAGTTCAACCACCTCAAGTGGCAGTTTAGAATTCATCTCCAATCTGAAGTTTTTTTAGGATTTAATTTAACTAGGATTAATTTAAAGCCGAGGTTTAAAATTTGGTGCAACAAGATGAGTAGAAAAGCGTTGATTTAACCCAGTTTTAAGAGTTGATGCAGCCCAACCCTTGTGTCAATCAGTCAGAGAGATGTAAATGTGGTCCTTCACGTTGTACAGCGTCAGAATTCACCGCTTCTGTTTGAATCCTGGGCTGTGTTGCCATCTAAGCTTTAACTTTGATCCCACTAAGTCAAGGTGGCTGCCAAGGCAGTGACTGAAACATAGAGGATCACACATTATCCACATCTTCTCACCAACACGTCATGCAACTTTTAAAATGTCACAATTCCTATCCAGAAGTCATCAAACCCAAGCTAAGACATTTGCTGCAGTACTTGAGTTCCCTGTTTGTGGTCTCTGGATTCCAAGAACTGCTCGGTGTCGTCTACTGACACTGGGAACTGCTCTGTGCCCTCTACTGACACTGGGAACTGCTCTGTGCCCTCTACTGACACTGGGAACTGCTCGGTGCCCTCTACTGACACTGGGAACTGCTCGGTGCCCTCTACTGACACTGGGAACTGCTCGGTGCCCTCTACTGACACTGGGAACTGCTCGGTGCCCTCTACTGACACTGGGAACTGCTCGGTGCCCTCTACTGACACTGGGAACTGCTCGGTGCCCTCTACTGACACTGGGACACCACAATGCTTTAATTTGCTTTCAAACATTTGGTAGTGAATCCAAACTCAAGACGGTTCTGTTTTGTGTTTCTGTGTTCCAGGCGGTATGCAGGGCCCACCTCGACCCCCTCTTGGGCCTCTAGGTCCCCCTGGTCCCCTAGGCCCCCCTCCCCCAGGACAGGGCCTCCCCCCTCCCATGCAAGGCCCCCCCAACCGTGGCGACCGCCCCCCACCCCCGGTCATGTTCCCCGGCCAGTTCGGCCAGCCCCCCATGGGTCCTCTCCCCCCTGGCCCTCCCCCACACGGCTTCGGCCCTCCTCCTGGCCCCCCACCCCCCCAACAGGGCCCTCCACCCCCTGGTCATTTCCCTCCTCGCCCTCCTGGTCCCCTTGGACCGCCTCTGGCCCTCGCTCCCCCACCACACATGACCGGGCCCCGACCTGGAGGCCCCCCACCGGCTCCCCATGTCAACCCAGCGTTCTTCCCTCCTCCTGGGGGTCCTAACAACATGGGGGGCCCTCCTGGAGGAGACGGCAGGGGCCCCAACGGGCCCAACGACCCCTATGGACGGCCACCTCCATATGACCGGGGAGACTTCGGACCCGCCGGCAGGTAATATAACCCAACGGGATCATGACATCACGTACTGCCAGTTCTACAGAAAGTCAGTTGTTTCCCTCTCCTCCTCTTCTTCATTGGTTCTGTTCCAACCTCCTTTACTGTACTCTAGATGATGGTTCGTGTTTGAAGAAAACTGATCTATTCAATGTCAGATACTGCCAGTTTTAGTCTGAATTTATTTCAGTATGTAGAACAGCTGTGGTAGAAGCAACACAAGGAAATAATCCAACACCTTGTAATTATAGCACTGTCAGGTTCCCTTAGCAACAGTCCGTCATCGTGTGTGTTTGTGTGGGGGCGTCTTTTAAAAGGGGGGTCTTTTACCTTAGTATTTTGACTAAGAAGCGTGGTTTCTTTAGTGACCCTCCTGAATCTCCCTTCCTCCATCCATCCTTCCTTCCCTCCCTCCCTCCTCTGGCTGCCTACAGTAACCAGCGTCCCCCGCTAATCTGTGAGTTTGACCTCAGGGCCCCCCTGCCCCGCGGCTGCCCAGACCCCTGGATTAACGAGGGTTTGGTCGATCTGAAAAATGGCGGCCAGCACTTGCACAATGCGAGTGACCCAGGGTTAGTAGAAATACTGCCAGACCGCTGAAGGAACATTAGGAACTAGCTTTCCCCTGTAATGACCTGGTGCCTGGCTTTGTTGCATTTTGAGAGTGGATGCTTGTTGTGATTGATGGATTGGCCGAGCTACGATTTTGATAAGCGTTAGTAAACTGTGTGGTGTGTTGTTGTGTATTTCCTTAGATTAGCTAGTTATCACTGGTGTTAATTCCCACAGGCTTGGATAACGTGGTTTGCATCTGCTGTGTAGTTTTTAGCTGTCCATTAACTGTGTGTGTTCCTTGACTCGTCTGATTGTCTCACCCCTCTGCTTTTCTCAATCTCTCTGGCTCTTGATCAATTTCTCGGTTTTCTTGCAACCTCGCAAAATTCATTGGCGGAGAACAGCCATGGTCCCTCCCCTCTGACCTTCTCCTCCAATGACTTTTGAGAAGGCGAGGAGTTAGGAAAGACCCATTGGAAAAAAATAGCGTTTCCTTCCTCTTAAACGTCCTCTTTCCTGTATCTGGTGGTTCTGAGTTTGTCGTTGAGTTTGAAGACTTTTTTTTTGTGGATATTGACGCTGTCTCCTTCCTGCTTGTCTCTGTCCCAGGGAGATGGAGTCGGCGAGGACACCGCTGAGCGAGGCAGAGTTTGAGGAGATCATGAACCGGAACAGAGCCATCTCCAGTAGTGCCATCTCTAGGGCGGTGTCAGATGCTAGCGCTGGTATGGATCATGCCCTAAACACACACCTCACAAATACTACAACACACTCTACAGAGGGCCAGAGGGGCTGAACACACACACACTTTATCTATGTGCTGCTTGTAGATTGTATTGTGTACTTTCACAAGTGACCCTTATCTAGGTGTCTGAGCTATACCCTGTGATGTTAATGTCTTCCTTTCTCCATTAGCTGACTATGGCAGTGCCATAGAGACACTGGTGACAGCCATCTCTCTGATCAAGCAGTCTAAGGTGTCTGCTGACGACCGCTGTAAAGTTCTCATCAGCTCTCTACAGGACTGTCTCCACGGCATCGAGAACAAGTCCTACGGCTCTGCCTCCAGGTAAATACAACCTCTTCCTCGTTCTCCTGTGGTTCCTGTTGGGGAGTGGGTCAGTTCCATTTCAATTCAGGGAGCACACAGAAATTCAAAATCTTCTTGAATTTTAATATGGTTTACTTTCTGAATTGACTGGAATTCTAAGGGAATTTAGCGTTTTTTTTTTTTTTAAATTATTATTATATATTTTTTGACTCCAACCCTGGTTGTTATAATAGACAACTGAGAGAAGTGATATGAATGATTTGAAGGTGTCTTATAATTCAGGGTGAT
The DNA here is from genome assembly GCF_016432855.1 of Salvelinus namaycush. Lineage (NCBI taxonomy): Eukaryota > Metazoa > Chordata > Actinopteri > Salmoniformes > Salmonidae > Salvelinus > Salvelinus namaycush. The sequence goes on along the minus strand of NC_052344.1, from coordinate 25,732,649 downwards.
GTTCAGTACCTGCTAGTCATTGTGCTTATATTCCTGTACTATTCTGTTGTTATTGACTAGGAATGGTGTTGATCTGTTTTGACCAACTTTAGTGGAATGTACTTATTATAAAACGCTCTGGGTAATATTGTCTTAAATGTAACTGATTGACAGATTTAAAGTGTTACTGACAGTTGTATTGGTGACGTCATTGTTTATGATATTATTGATGGTTTTGGCCGATGGACAGACATGCTTTGGCGGTTGGTTAAGAGTTTGATGTATGAATGTAAGTTCTGCCCCCAAAAGACGCGAGAGGTCGAGGGAGCGTGACCACAGCCGATCCCGGGAGAAGAGCCGGCGCCACAAGTCCCGTAGCCGCGACCGCCACGAGGACTACTACCGCGAACGCAGCCGGGAGAGAGAGCGGCACCGCGGGGAAAGAGAACGAGAACGCGAACGTGACCGCGAGAGGGAGTACCGACATCGTTAGTGGAGGTGTGTATGCCCGTTCAAACTCCTCACCCGTAACGGTCTCACCACTCTTCTCCCTCAGCTTAATGCAGGCCAGGGGCCAGGTCGCTACGGCCTACAACAAGAGGCCCAGAGCCGGACATGACGCGCCCTACGGAGCCTACGGTAGGTGGAGGTGGTAGGTAAGACATTGTTCCATCACTTGTAGTCTTGACCAGAACGGACTCATTGCTGCTATGTGTGTATTTATATAATTTGTCTGAAACTTGTTGTAGGTTTTGACTGTATTTTACTTTCATCCTTTGAACATTGACTGTGTCGTCAGGCTTCTACTGCATGTGTGTTGTAGGGGAGGTTTTACATGTAAGCTCTGCTAAGCTTGAAAATGTTTTAAATCTCTTAAGTTGAAAAGGTACTTTATATGACCAATGATCAACACCTGTGAAAGGTTGTAAAATACGCTAATTGTTTATTGAAGGGTTTCTCTGACACTGATGCCACAATGTGCCAAGAAATGATTAGTGTACATTTTGCCGTTGTCAAGGTTGAAATCTGTGACGGTACAACTTAAGGGGGTTGTATGAGTTGTTTTGTAGGCCACCAAAATGATGACCAAACTGTAGGTGGTTCTGAGTCTTGTTAACTTGAGGTAATGGTTACATGCAAATTTAAAATGTCTAAACTATTTTAAAACCACTGTCAGTTCTCTAACCTATAGTATAAGTCTAAGGTATGGTTTTGGGGATAAAAAAAATGAAGGATTTTGGTATATCGTCTGTGAACTTGAACAACTGTCTTTGCCATATTTTTTATTTTATCACGCTGAAATTGATGGTCTTGGAACAAAATAATTTTGTTAATGTTTTTGTATAATTAATGGCATTGCTATCAAGCTGGTAAAATGTTTTGTCTATTAATTTTAGGCAAATAGTTATCTGGTCATACTCCCTTAACAGTGGACAGGAATGTGGTAACTAGGTAACTAGTTCGCTATGTCTCCTGTAGCAGAGTTGGTCTTCACTCTAAAGCCCCATTGTGAGTGTTGCTACTGCTCTTGGTACTGTTAACACAAGATTAACACGGTTTTTACCTTTTACATATATAATTTCTTTATGTGCCATTTTTTATTTTGTTGAGTTTGTTCCCTAACGTTGAAGGCTTGAGTTCCAAAAAATGTGGGCTCAGGTTTTGATCCATTTTGTATACCTTGATGGTAACATAGGGTTATACATGATGTTATATATATATATATACATACTTCATGGCAATGTAGGGCCCTATAAAATCCACATTGTGGAGAACGCGGACAGAACCACAGAATCCAGACATTAAAACAAGAATTAATCAATATTCAATAATGTTAGTAGGAAATCAACTAAAGGGAATTGAAGCTAGTGGGACGTCGACTAAAGGGAATTGAAGCTAGTGGGACGTCGACTAAAGGGAATTGAAGCTAGTGGGACGTCGACTAAATGTGTCCAAGATTATCATAAAATATGAATGAAATGCATCAGTGATTCTTATTTTTCTTTAACTTTCTGAAGAGGACACGTCACAGGAATGTGTGTCCGCGATTGTCCGCCACTTTTGTTAAGCCGTTAGCGATGATGCTAATATGACAACAGTCTTCTGGTAGATGGAAAGGGTTTCCCATAAACCTTCTCGGTTAAACATAGGCTTCTCTGTAGTTAACATTTACATGGCAGAATGGTATCAGGATTATTTGCATAAATCCACTGGCCATTTGTTTAGCAAACTCTGCAATCACATGAGTGCTACAGAAACATCGCTAACCAAACAGGGACGCTTGCTGGTGCACAGTTGAATTAAAGGGTAACTACACCCAAAAATTACAATTTTTGGTCTCCTGAAGTTTAAACATGGTTGTGTACTTAGAACATCCAATATATATAAAACAGAATTAGGCAGGGGGGGAATTTAAAATTGCTTTTATAAGGCCCTAGCAATGTCTGTTGGCCTGTAAACTTTAGGTCAATTTGATTACTTTTCATCCCTTAATACTGGGCATCACAATGTGCTGATCCTGTAAACAAATAAGTAAACGACAGAAATATTTTTGCAAGAGGTACAGTACTTGAAAAGATGCTGAAATTATCAATCAATACAGGTACATCACTTATCTGATATTTCAATGAGAACTAAAGAATAATCACTATTGTCCACAATTCAATGGCAGCCATTTTGTTAATGTGGGTATTTTAGGTTTCAAATGGTACACCTATTTGAAGTGGATCTCAAGATTTCACTGTCGGTTGTCTTGTTTTTAGGCTGTAGTTTTGAAATAGACGGCCAGACAATTTTGACATGGTACCTTGGCAAATATCTTGTAGGAATTGAAGGTCAATGGGTGTTTCACTGAAATGGCATAGTCAAGAAAATAATGTTGTATTTGTCCTATTTTTAAATGGGTTGATGCTCACTCAATTTTAATGTTGACGTTGTAAATCCCAATAGTGATTTGAATGTATACCCCAAAATCTGATTGTATTACCGGTTACTTATATATAGTATTTTGTATTGGATTGGTTGGTTTGCTGATTAGGGACTCCATGCTTGCAATAAATGGGATAACTCCTTTGAATGTACATGTTCGATTAAGTAACTTCTCTGCATTTTTTCCCCATTTATTAAATGGCAATAGCATTTTGTTAAATTATTAAAATAAACGTAATACTTTTAATAATACAACTGACAAATCATTCTAAAAAATCTTCGTTTTTGGTCATTACTTTTTAAATCACAAGGGAACAAACCTAAGAGGGGTTACTTTATTATCCTGAACAGTCCTGTTTGTCTCACTTCACGGTAAAAGGAAATGCTTTGATCTATGCTTTACTACCTGTTAATCTATGTTCACAGATCTCAACATTGTTTCATTTAGCGTTGGGATCATATGTGCCCATTACAGGGAAGAAATGACTAGCTATTTTTCCAATTTGTCTATAGGTGTCAGTGATGTTTTGCAGGCATGGAGAAAGCAGCCCTGATTTCCTGATAACATATTTCTGCTGCTGTTTTTAACTGTTTCTCTCTCTCTGGTGTCTTCATCCTTCAAAACTACGCATCATGTGGTTCTTGTAACTCTCATTGGTGTCCACACCATCTCAAGAAGGTTCATTTTGATGACTGTTCAACCACTTTAAACTCTTTCAATGTCTCCTGCAGAAATAGACTCTGCGGGAAGTTAGTACCAGGTCTTTTGAGAGAGAAACTGCAACTGGTCACATTCTTTAATCCATTAGTTATAATTATAATATATTTTTAGTGTTGTGAGAACATGTCTTGATGATGCTGTGGTTCCTTTGAGATGCTCAATGGATCTGAAATGATTGTGCGGAGGGTGATGGGACATCTGTTCAATTAAATATTGGTAGTATTAACTTTTTAAATGTGATATTGCCCAACTATGCACCATGTAAATACACTCATTGAGCCGTACCTGGCTTCAATTTAATTTGCATAAAAATGATATTGATTTAACAATTAAACTAATAATTACTACTAGGCTATTAACTATAGTTTATTTTTAATGGAAATTGTCATTGACAACCAAAACGTACAGCATATTCCTTTACCTGGTGTATGAGTTTGGAAAATATCTGGGGTGATCTATGAACTGAAATATTAACGAATGGTTATGTGGTTTGCAATTCCAATGACTTGTCAGTGTAATGTAGATCCTGTGCATGCCAGGCTCTAGCTTTGAGAGGTGTGTTTCAGACTGCTGATATGAGTGTAGGGATTGTATTTATACATTCATCCTGATGTAATGCTACTATTCCTCTGTAAATCTGACCATGTTTGTCCTCTGCTTTTCCCAGTGCTCCCGGCCCAGTTTATTCCCCCCCCCCCCAAATGTTATCTAATTGGATTTCACCTGTCGGATAGGTTTAAATGCATAGTTGTAGAATGACTAGAACGAGGTTCTGCATTCAAGTCAATGAATCGTCTGTTCTATTTATTATTTCTATGTGTTTAAATCCGATCCAATAGGTGAAAAACTATGCCCTTCGTCACCTCTTAGAATAAGTACCAATCCCAAACCGGCCGCTTAAACCTTTTGGTCTTATGGACTTGTTGAAAATCTGAGAGGATTTGATAGGTGGAAGTAATGTGAGAATTCCACCTATCAGAGGACAAGGTAGACTTAATACCTTATTGCGTCCTTCTGTGAAATCCTCTAAAGATATTGAGAAGTACGTACGGTCTAAGGGTTGGGATTGAGCCTTCTGTAGACACCATCTTGTGCCCCATGCACTTTCAGATTAGATTATAACATGTTTTGTGAGCACCCACACAACAGGTTTATCCTATCCACACACATTGATTGTAAACCTTCTCTGAAATGAGTTGAGTACTTAGCGCATGACACATTTGAAAACATACTAAATTCAGATCTCAACGGTATAGCAGGGTCAGCCATTGTGGGCACTACGTTGTTCTTACTCACTGTAATGTGGAATCACTCTCTGACAAGTTGACTACCATTAGAAAGAGCAGTACCTGCATGTGTTTTGTGTCCTCTGTGTGTGTGCTGTAAAATTTAGAGGGGGTGTATGACACAAACAACAAACTGTATATTGTTGGGCTGCCCCAAACCAAACTCCACCCTTCGTTTTCACACATTTCAGCCCACGGAAGAGGACAGGGACGAGGACGCCTCGTCACAACCAGCAGGCCCTACTTCAGGATCGCCTTGTCAACTAGTCCCCCCCCTCTGTCTGTGTCTCCATGGTTACCAGGGGACTGACTACCTGGGATTCGCTCACAGCTGTGTAAGGCTATAAGTAGTGTTCTTTAAAATCATACTCATGGTATAAAAACTACTCCACAGCTATTTTTATTTTACTGACATTTTTATTTGATGTGAACGAAAAAATGATTACATACCTGTGTTGACCGGCTTCTTCAAGCTTTGCGAAAATAACAAATTACTACATTTGCTTGCTCTATTCCAAAACGGACAACTTTTGACTGCTATAATGTGTACATTTTGTCAGGTTAGAGTTGATTTTACAGGGAGTTTTTTTGTTTTTGTTTTTCGTGTTTATTTCCTCTCGTGCCCCTCCCTACTTATCTCGTTAGGATAATGTTTGTAAATGTCTCTGCTTTGAATATTAAAATAGATTCTGTGTTGTAATAAACTGTTTACTGGGGTTTTGACACTTAATAATAATTTACATGTGTACGTTTTTGCCTGCATACATTTTTCATGTTGAATTTTACGAAATAGTTGTTTTAAATTGACTCTCACTTAAGTTGCCAAGTTGTGCTGTTATTGGCCAAATGAAGCACCGTTGACCAAGAGGTTGTATTTGTCCTGATGCCCAGAAGGAGTGAAATCTGACTGAATTTAGCGTAGCTACTTTTCAATTGAATGATCATGTGACAGATATTTTAATCTTTGACTTATTAGTTTGTTCTAAAAGTTCTACTTAAAATGTGGCTACTTGTTTGGCGAACATTTGTTTTTAGTAGCCGTATACTACTGTATGCCATTTGAATACCAAAAGTGAAAATCCATGTCATGGCTAACTGATGGCTAACTGATTTTAGAGGTATTCAGGACTTGATTATATTGGGCAAAACTTTAGTTTTATTATTTTTTTAATTTCTTGATTATTTTTTCATTCATGTTACCAGGAAGTTCATACCAAGGGTTCATTACCCTAATATTAATGACACAAGCGGAACAAATTGTTCACTTAAATGGAATTATTTTAGTGGTAGATGAAACTTCACAGATCTGGACAATACTACTGTGAACAGAATTAGTCCCTTGTCTGCAAACGTGTGCTCCGATTGGCTGGCTGATGTACTGCACTGATTTCTTATTGAGTTGCTTGTCTCACTGGTTTAGGCCAGTGAGGGTTGTGGTAGGCTGGTCCCAGATCTGTATATATTTTGGCTGAGTCTTGACTCGTTGTCCTGCCTACATTGAATGGCAATAACAATGCTAGCCAGAGTAGTTGGCTAAAACGCATACAGACCTGAGTGGTGTACTACAAAGCAGGACCAATGCGTTAGCCAGCTAATTTGCTTAAATATTCTGAATTAACTTTTAGATTTTTTTGGAATGGAAGCTTGACTCAACCAAAAACACATCTAAGTTCAGCTTTCTTAATGAACCAGAAAATCAAATGTTATTTCTGGTTGTTTATCAACGTTAGCTGTCTAATGCGTGGATCCTGTTTTGTGGGATCCCCTTCTAGGACCAGGCCAAGGGGCTGGGTTTAGTAAATGGTTGATTACAGTAGTAATGAGGGTCTGGGACAAGGCTGAGGGTCTAGGTGTCGTAAATGGATGGGGATTACAGTAATAAGAGTATTCAAGTGAGGTGTCCATTTTGTAAAGCATGAGAGCACAGTCCTTCCCTGGCTTCTCAGGGTCTGTGGACTGGTCTGCCAGATTGAATTAACTGATATTGTTGCCTGTTTTAAGGCGGTAATACCTACTCTACCTCTACTCCCATGTATTTTCTAAATGGCCCTGATAGACATTAGTGGTGCTCTCCTGCTTGCATTGCGTTGCCACTCTAAAAGATATTTAGGTGGTTATTGTGGCATGAATCATTCACTGAAACTACTGCTTCAGTCAACTTAACATTTTTTTTGAATTTTACTGGTTAGACTTTACATCCAACTATTGGCACAAAAATATCTCCCAAGTTTTTAATCAATATTGCCCACTAGCTACAAAGAGCATTTTGAGGACTTTGCAATGTGTTTGACATGGAATGTTATTGGATGGAACTTTAGTAAAGTTCTCCTTCAGGTAAAGTTTGCACGACGGACACTTCGTTTTTTTTATACGTGGGACTTTTGTATTGCATATATTGTATAAATGCACTGAGGTATTGAATGTTGTAAAGCATTCATAATGCTCTATGTAGCTATTATACCATGTTTATTGTGCTAATGGATAGGTTATGAATGCTTTGTTACCTATTCGCAGATCATTGCGAATTGCTTTCTAGCCCAACGTCTTTTCAAACCGGTTGAATATTTGAATAGAGCTGATTTGAAACTGGTTTGATACGTCAATACTGTACATATATACGCAGTCGACAAGTGTTACCCATACTCAATTAGTGTTGTCATTTTGTACATATAATAATGCATCCATCTTAGATATTACCTTGAAATAGTTTTTACAAACAGATCCAAGGTTTTTACCTGATCAGTTTCTCGGACGTGTTCAGGAAGTTGAACTTTTTTAAGGTGCACTGTCTTGTTTTGAGTGTTTTTCAATAAACTAGTTTTCTTCGTCTTTGACGTCGGGTCTTCGTGAACCATTAGGCCAAATATTACTGTCCCTGACATTGCCGATTTGGTTTAATCAAATGTACACTTAATCAATAGAATGCAATGTATAAAGGATGGAATAAGACCGTAGAATATTACTGAGGTCTGTGTAGTTTTTCTGTTTTGTGAAAATATTGTACTGGTCTAATTTCCTCAACAAAACTTCAAACCATTTTTTCCCTCAGGTATGATTGACACGATAAAAACGGGAAACTAGTTATAGGCCCTTCAAGGCTCTTGGTCTTTATTTATATATAATTTACTCATAGTTACACTTACACCAAATGCTGAATTGTACATTAGGCTGTAGTTATTTTTGCCCTTATTTAATTTACAGCTCCATGACATTCACCCAAAGGTAAGTCGTCGGTTCCAGATCCATGAAGAATGACGGCTGCAATTTTTTCTGAAGTAGTAGCTATTCAATATACTTAATGTGTTCCTCTTCGCATTATAGCAAAGTAAGGAAATAAACTGCTGGAACTACAATTTACATATGGATAATTATCAAATATACAAGATAAATGTTTCAACCAGGCTGATTATTGCACTATGCAGACTAAAACACTGTCAATGTGTGTTTGTTATTTCAGATTATATTGCTATTTTAATTATATTATTTATTTGATAGAATATTTGCATTAAGAATAAAGGCAGTAGATTCTCTGAGCTTGTAACGTTACCACTTTGTGCCTTCTCTAAAAAATAATAAAATAATCGAAACTACATTGTGACTCCATTTACTCTGTTTATTAGTTTAAGACATGAGGCTATTGGATATATTTATCCAAATTGCAACGATGATCGCCATCTGCCGGCATTGGGGCTACAGTTGGTGAGAAATACTTATATAAAAAAAAACACAACTGTAGTCCGAAACCTTGGCTCACAAGAAACACATTTTATTAATTTCAGTAGCCGATGTGGACGTCAACATGTGGGATTATGTATAAATGGCCTAGCTTCGATGATCACTCGAACCATGACTCGTGTCCAGAAGAGAGTCTGCAGAATAATTCGGGACGGGTCGTACACCAGCTACCGGGGAAGCCCTCGGAATCATGTCCTTGGAGAGCAAACGGGAGCAGATTTGCCTGACATTTGATAAATCCCTGCAGAACTCTCAGTTCGCAGACTGGCTCCCCCCAACTAGACAGCAGACTACTGGACGGGCAACTGGCGACAGCCACAAACGGAACACTCCCATGACACGCACAGGCTGCTTATCGGAACTTTCCCATTCCATACTTCACTAAACTGATCAATGCACACACCATATAGCCCAGGGGCCTTAATAATGCCTTCTTAAAAGCTCCTAAGATCTATTTTCTTTAGCTGCCACCCCAAACATTGTCGTTATATTATTGTTGTTTTCTATATATTGCATAGTTTAACATTGTATTACATGTTTTGCTAGTTTAGGATTTTACTATTTGATGATTGTAAAGTGGTTTACACAATTCAGTCTATATGACTGCAAGAAACTAATAAACATACTACTTACTATTACTGGGCACAAAGCAGAACATTAGACAAGAGGACCCTTATCGTTTTAGCTCTGAGTGTTTCCCGTGTTCACATCGGACCACGAAAAATGTAACGTACTTCCGGTCCTTGTTTGGCTGGCAATTTGAAATGTGTACAATGTAAAATCGTGTTGTTTTCATAGATTTAATGGCAATCGTATCAAATGACACATCCCAAATCACTACTGCAAGAGTCCTATAGTGACATATACTAGTTTAACGTCACTTTCTAGTCTCTATACTATGTTTAAAAGGATGGCTGAATTTGGACCAGATTCCGGAGGTAGAGTGAAGGTAGGGGACGGATGTCAATAATATTTGATACCGGTAACTATAATATGGTCTATAAAAAGTTTTGTGTTAATAAGAGACAATTTGACTAACTGTGTTACCTAATTATATGATATTTCCTTTTTAATAAGTCTATGGAAGCGTGTCAGTAAAGTGCTTGTCGTGAAGACGCGGTTGGAAAGGCAGGCAACCAAACCGCATCACTTCTTACTATCTATGCTAGCCGGTTCACCATATTATTATCATCATTGATCTGCATGATGTTGCAGAAAACATCAATTGTCTGTTTTCCACAGGGTGTTACGATCGTCAAACCCATCGTATTCGGAAACGTTGCTCGGTATTTTGGAAAGAAGCGAGAGGAGGATGGACACACTCACCAATGGTCTGTGTATGTGAAACCATACAGAAACGAGGTAAACTCAACTGTAATCTTGGAAAATGGATGGTGTTGACTTCAAGGTCTCATTGGATAACCACAGTATTGACCTGACCCAATTATATTCCAGGATATGTCTGCATATGTGAAGAAAATACAGTTCAAGCTACATGAAAGTTATGTGAATCCACTCAGAGGTAAAATCAAGCTTGTAATGTATCCACGTATTAACAGTGATGTAATTTGTCGTGAATGTAGGGCTCACGGTGACCTCTTTGTGATCCGTTGTAGTGGTGACGAAGCCTCCGTACGAGATCACAGAGACGGGCTGGGGAGAGTTTGAGATCATTATCAAGATGTTTTTCATCGACCCCAATGAGAGGCCGGTGAGTGCTGCTCTACGGTGTCATTTAGGGACCTCATTCAAATTCAACTTGATTAATATAGCACCTTTTAACAGAGGATGAATTTCAGAGTGCTTAACACAATAAAATAATAGGAAGGTGAGAAAGATAAAAAATACAATACCTTTTTCTAAATTAGGACACATTAAAATAGTAAAACAATAGCTTAATAACAGTGGACTTGAAACTACATTTTCATTGTACAATTACATTATTTTTTTGATACTCTGTCTGTCTGTCTGTCTGTCTACAGGTGACACTTCTCCCAGTTACATGATACTCTGTCTGTCTACAGGTGACTCTCTACCACCTACTGAAGCTCTTCCAGTCAGACTCTAGTGCCATGCCCAAGAAGACGGTGGTCTCTGAATTCTATGATGAAATGGTGAGAGATTTTATTTATTTATTTTTCAAACAGTGAACCAAAGAGGACATGAGAAGTGAAGTGACGCAAGGTGAGGAAAGAAACCAGAGAAGCCCGTCTCAACTCTCTGTCCTTCCTGTTCCTCTGTCAGATCTTCCAGGACCCCACAGCCATGATGCAGCAGCTCCTCAGCACCTCTAGACAGCTGACCCTGGGGGCCTATAAGCACGAGACTGAGTGTGAGCAGCACACACTTTTCCCATCCAGTTCAGTAACAGACCTGTACATTTAGTACCTGTAGATGTATATTGTAACTACTGTATCTAGCTATGCCTTTTTAACTCTCGTCAGGCAAATGTGTTTCAATTCTAATTATAGACGTCAACTAGATCCAGCCACTGGACAATTTTATTTAAAGTATTTTTTTCTTGAGAGGCTGATCAGAGGCCCGGAACATAATTACAAATAATTTGTAGACTGCAAATTGACCTCCAAGAAGCCCAAACAGATATAATATTTGACTAAAACATAATTTCAAACCTGGCTTACATGTGTATGTAATCACATCACTCTATTATGCATGGGAATAGTTGAACACGTTTCCCAAATGAAAATCACTTGGAGCTGATTTCCTGCTGTTGTTAGGCTTTTATGTCCAACAATGAAAAATAATTGCTCAGGAAACTTGGGGAGCCTAATAAAGCCACCCGCAGGCCAAATGTGACCAGCTGGTCGCCAGTTGGGGAACCCTGCAGTAGAGGCTTAGATTAAAAGTCGATGGCTGCGTTTACACAGGCAGCCCAGTTCTAATCTTTTGCCCAATTATTGGTCTTTTGACGGATCAGATCCTTTGCCATGAAGATCAGAATTGGACTGCCTATGTAAAGGCAGCCAATAAAACCCAATGTCTTTGTCCTTATTGTTCAGTGACACCACTGTGCAGTGCTGAGTGGACAGTATCACTGGTGACTGACCCTTCCTGTGTCTGTAGTTGCGGAGCTGGAGCTGCGGACGCGGGAGAAGCTGGAAGCAGCGAAGAAGAAGACCAGTCAGGAGATCACAGACCTGAAGGATAGACTGAAGGCCAGCAGAGAGACCATCAACTTCCTGAAGGGAGAGATACGCAAGCTGGAGGAGGAGGACCATATCAAAGACCACTGATACACACACACACTGGGTGAATCTCAATTGTATTTTCTGGATTCCTCATACCTTCTCTCCTTGCATCCTTCTCAAAACTCATTGGAACACAAGATGTGAGGTTCCTTGCCTTGGATCTTCTCTTCCTATGTATTTTGAGAAGGAGATGAGAGAGGACGCAATGACTCATAGATATACAATTGAGAGACACCCTAAATTCCAAATCAACCTATAGGCCATCTTCCCTAGGCACCCCTGTAGATCTGAAGGGTTTGGATATGTGGATGCAATATGGTACTTGTGACTCACCTTGTCTTCTGATTTCTGATAGGCTGGATGGAGTTTCTGCCTTTTTTCTTCCACCTATCCAACCCCTTCAGAGCAAATGGAGGGGCTAGGGAGGATTTGCTAGGGATGGATTTGGAATTGCCCTAGTCTGGAATCCATACAGAATATCACTCTGTTTTACGATTGTTTAATTCCATAATATAATATCTCAGATACTTCGCAGATGCTTTCATCCAAAGTGACTTAGTCATGTGTGCGTACATTTGTCATACGGGTGGTCCCTGGAATGGACTCCACCATCCTGGCATTACTAGCACCATGCTCGTCCTGACAGAGGACCTCAACATCATTGTTATGGATGACGTCACATTGCACTAACAATAGAGAAATGTAGAGGTATTCAGTTTGAATTCCAGACTTAACACTGCCTAGCAGAATGGTTCTATATGATCCTGTACATAACTAGAAAACTGAAGATAATCAATGTTAGTTTCTCTCCACTCTCAATTCAACTCAGATTTACCACAGAAAGCTCTCAGTGTAACATGGCACATTTGTGTAGACTGGTCTGAATGTGAATCGGGTTTGTGCTTCTGTTTTTAAAATTCATTTTGATGTAAAACTCAAACCAGTTTGTCTTTGATTTCTCCTTTTGTATAAAATGATTAGAACACGATTGTTAGAACTGATGGATCAAACATGTCTTAGATGCTATTCAGGGTTATTTACAGATTATTGTTTTGTCAAAGATTGATCTCTTAAACACATCTGGATAGCCTGGGCATGCCATTGCCAACTGTCTCGGGATCAATACATGTGTCAACCCTTTTGATATGAGTTCAGTTCTTGATCACCATTTAGATAAAGGATAGAGAACGACAGCAGACATTTTCATTTCTGTTGGAGAGCGCTAAACTGTTGCTTTCCTTGTAAGGAGACCGCTGTAATGAGTAATGGATATACAGCCTCTGCATTACCCTTCCACCACCACTAGAGAGCGGTGATGAGCAGATGGTTATTGGAAGAGGGAGGGGCAACAATTGTTTGTATTGGAAGAGGGAGGGGCAACAATTGTTTGTATTGGAAGAGGGAGGGGCAACAATTGTTTGTATTGGAAGAGGGAGGGGCAACAATTGTTTGTATTGGAAGAGGGAGGGGGCAACAATTGTTTGTATTGGAAGAGGGAGGGGCAACAATTGTTTGTATTGGAAGAGGGAGGGGCAACAATTGTTTGTATTGGAAGAGGGAGGGGCAACAATTGTTTGTATTGGAAGAGGGAGGGGGCAACAATTGTTTGTATTGGAAGAGGGAGGGGGCAACAATTGTTTGTATTGGAAGAGGGAGGGGCAACAATTGTTTCTATTGGAAGAGGGAGGGGCAACAATTGTCCTTATTGGAAGAGGGAGGGGCAACAATTGTTTGTATTGGAAGAGGGAGGGGGCAACAATTGTTTGTATTGGAAGAGGGAGGGGCAACAATTGTTTGTATTGGAAGAGGGAGGGGCAACAATTGTTTGTATTGGAAGAGGGAGGGGCAACAATTGTTTGTATTGGAAGAGGGAGGGGCAACAATTGTTTGTATTGGAAGAGGGAGGGGCAACAATTGTTTGTATTGGAAGAGGGAGGGGGCAACAATTGTTTGTATTGGAAGAGGGAGGGGCAACAATTGTTTGTATTGGAAGAGGGAGGGGCAACAATTGTTTGTATTGGAAGAGGGAGGGGGCAACAATTGTTTGTATTGGAAGAGGGAGGGGCAACAATTGTTTGTATTGGAAGAGGGAGGTGCCAACAATTGTTTGTATTGGAAGAGGGAGGTGCCAACAATTGTTTGTATTGGAAGAGGGAGGGGCAACAATTGTTTGTATTGGAAGAGGGAGGGGCAACAATTGTTTGTATTGGAAGAGGGAGGGGCAACAATTGTTTGTATTGGAAGAGGGAGGGGCAACAATTGTTTGTATTGGAAGAGGGAGGGGCAACAATTGTTTGTATTGGAAGAGGGAGGGGCAACAATTGTTTGTATTGGAAGAGGGAGGGGCAACAATTGTTTGTATTGGAAGAGGGAAACAATTGTTTGTATTGGAAGAGGGAGGGGCAACAATTGTTTGTATTGGAAGAGGGAGGTGCCAACAATTGTTTGTATTGGAAGAGGGAGGGGCAACAATGATAAAAAAACGTGTGAGTGAAGAAGGGCAGGGGCTTTTTGCATCAACAACATGTGCATAGCAACATTAATAGTGTATTGTATTATTACATAGTGAACAGCGGTCCTTTACTCTGCATTTCACTTCAATTGTCATTGTAGTTTTTTAATGAGAACGAATTCCCTGGTCAAACCTAAATCTAACACATGGTGAATGCTGCAGTGGGTTTAGTAGATGGCTAACTCATTTCAGACTCTTGTCTTCAAAACACAGAATACCACTAGAGTTAGTTAGAGGGGACAACTGAACAGATTGTGTGGCCCTCAAACCCACACATCTCCAAAGAGGTCTCCCACTCTCTTTCCCTCTCACTCTCTTCCCCTCTCACTCTCTTTCCCTCCCACTCTCTTTCCCTCTCACTCTCTTTCCCTCTCACTCTCTTTCCCTCTCACTCTCTTTCCCTCTCACTCTCTTCCCCTCTCACTCTCTTTCCCTCTCACTCTCTTTCCCTCCCACTCTCTTTCCCTCTCACTCTCTTTCCCTCTCACTCTCTTTCCCTCTCACTCTCTTTCCCTCTCACTCTCTTTCCCTCTCACTCTCTTTCCCTCTCTGCCTTGTTGAACGCACCATAACGTAACACTGAATGACAGTACATCTCAGACATTGAAAAGGGAGAGCCGTGTGATTACAGTGTTTCGTAATGACACGAGAGGTATAATAGTAACTGATCTGGGACAGCTTGAAGCATCCACGGTACCCTATTCCCTTTATAGTGCACTATTTCTGGGACTCTTGGTCGAAAGTAGTGCACTACATAGGGAATATGATGTGATTTGGGACGACCCAGGCCATGTCAGACCACAGTCCTGTAATCTCCCCATCTTCTCCATCATTGGTTCTATGGAGACCTAGTCATTGTATTGTTAGGCTGACTTGTTAAATAGGCACATATTCAACTGACCACAGGCACAACAACTATACAAGGACTCTCTCTCTCGCTCTCTTTCACATACACAGGGAGATAAATCATTCCATGCATGCAGCGGCTGCCCTGGCCTCTGATCCTACAAAGATCAGACATTAAATAAATAGACGCTGAGCTCTGGAAGGAACGCTTGTTTATATTCCAGCGTTTTCTTTAGAAATACCCTCCAGCTTTACACTGGCATGCGCTCACTAAGGCCCACTTGTAATGTAGCCTACTGTCTGGGTCCTTTGTCAATGTGGTGCCGTTCTGGAAATCCCAGGCTCAGACGGACTATTCCCTGTCTACTAGACGTTAGTTACTGCTTATAAGCGGAAGAGAATAGTACGGCTTTCAAAGAAGATAGAATACGTTTTTGCTTTTGAAATAAACTTTGAAAAGAATTTGACTGCGACCCGACCCGGATGCAGTCTAGGGATACTGGCGTGTTCGGGACGAGATCGAGGCAGTGCACTGCCTGAGCTCGGGGAGGGGAGCTGCCTGCTGGAGAGAGTTGCTGGGCGAGTGAGCGATTTACTACAACAAGACAGGGCGACAGCGAGAACAACTTCAGCACGCCTAACTAGTTACTAGGTATTTTCAAAACGAACAGAAAACAAGGTCGGAAGGCAGCGCGGGAGCTATTTATAACATTTGCTGTCTGATAGAGTGCCAAATTGGTCACGTTCGTAAAGTAATATTTTTTGCGGGGCGACAGATCGGAGGAGGGACGGGAGTGTGTGAAGCACTTTGATGTGGGCTGCTGATGGTTGTAGCAGTGAGGAGAAGGGATTTAAAAACTTTCCTAAACACAAAAACAAGGGATTCGTGGCAATATTTCCCGAAATACATCTCTGGTTTACCCACGAAGCTTTTCCTCTGTAAGTATTTCATAAACTTGCATGCTATTTTGTATTCCTCGCCAACAAGCCCATCTATGACTTTTGATTCCTGTTTGTTCAAATGTCATTTGATTCCTGTTTGATTATCAAGTAGAAGTGACTAGATGGCTAATCATATTAGTTTTTCGAGGTAGAATAACTAACTATTATATAATATACATGTAGCTTACTAGTGAATGTATTATGTTTGCTCTTCTATGGGACGATAAGAAGGAGCATGCGTTATACGCGCTTATTTTTATGGCCCCACAATATTTAATTTTATCCAGCTACTGTCCGCTAGCAGCTAAACCACAAGAATCAGAGCGAAACATTCCGCTCGACACTACCAGTGGTTTCAATACAGGCTTTGGAAACTGAATCGCTAAAATCATATCGCTATAACTAAATAAACCAGAAAGTAGTCTACTTTTTTTTTATAGTGTTAGACTGATCGCATTACATATTCTGTTTTCATACCAAGTTACATCTAGCTTGTCTTATTGATCCGCATAGCGACACAGAGCTGAACGACACATCACACCACTGATAAGTAAGCTAAGTGTCAGTCAATTGAAACGTACGTTTCTAAACAGTCTTGTTTGTTTGTAGTGACAGTTTGTTAGCTGTGGTTCTTAGTGGTAATGTTTTCCGTGATGTCGTCAATGAGTTTACTCTGTGTGAGTGGCTTCGTTCTGTCGGGAGAGCGACAACATCACACCGCTAAGAAATGCGTTCAAATTGAGAATGCGTCCACGCACTTTACTCAAATGATCCTAACAGAAAGGTACGGATTTCTGACGAACTAAGACATTACATCCTGGACTAGGCTATTCATTCACTCTGTTTGTCAAGTTAAAGTACGTAATGACTGGTTCACTTTGGCACTCACTTAATATGTACGCCCTAGTCACTCCATTACCTGTCAATCATACCTGCAATTTACAACGCAGCCCTCAGAAAAAGGCAGTCAGAGTGGCATTACCTCAGTGGACAGATGTGGTAAGAAGGCCAGTATAGAAGCTGTTATGTTCTTGTCTGTCTGCCGTCACATCAGGACAGTGATAACATGTCTGGTCTTTGCAATGTGTCAAACTGATCTATAGACAAAGAAAAGACCAAGGGGTTCAATGGATTACTTCTCCTGGATGTCCAACTAAACTGCACTTTCATCTGCGATTGGTTGGTGAGGGTTGACTTTTCCAGCTCGGACAACATGTCAAAGGTGAAGCCTTGTGCTTTTTACCAGTCATTTGTTTTAAATGACTTGGTGGGTGTTTCCCCTCTCTGTCATCTGAACTGTATATCTGTGAGACTATGCTGTTTAATAGTGCCTGTTATTCAAATCATTCAACTCCCTCTCTCCAGTCCTGAGGGTCAGCTTGACATGGTGTTACTGAGTGTAACGCTTTGGGGGGGAAACTTTGTGCAGACAGATGGTTTAAACTAACACAACACCCACTATAAACACTTTCAGCTCCGAATATGGGACGTGTCTGCTGTAAAATCCTACCCTCTTAAGTGTCAATCAGAAACTCCAGGTTTTTCAAAGCATCTCTGACGCAGAGACTTTTTTTGCTCTCTTACTCTCTCTCTCTCTCTCTTTCTCCCTCTCTCTCCTTTCTCTCCCTTTCTTTTCTCTCTCTCTCCCTTTCTTTTCACTCTCTCTCTCTCTCCCTTTCTCTCTCTCTCTCTCCCCCCTTTCTCTCTCTCTCTCTCCCCCTTTCTCTCTCTCTTTCTTTCTCTCTCTCTCTCTTTCTCCCTCTCTCTCCCTTTCTCTCCCTTTCTTTTCTCTCTCTCTCCCTTTTTCTCTCTCTCTCTCCCCCCTTTCTCTCTCTCTCTCTCCCCCTTTATCTCTCAACCCCTTTCTCTCTCTCGCCCCCTTTCTCTCTTTCTCTCTCTCCCCCTTTATCTCTCTCCCCTTTATCTCTCTCCCCCCCTTTCTCTCTCTCTCGCCCCCTTTCTCTCTCTCTCCCCCCCCCCCCCCTTTCTCTCTCTCCCCCTTTCTCTCTCTCTCTCTCCATCCCTCTTTTCTCTCTCTCCTTCCGAGGGCGGACCATCTCGTCCCTACTGTTTGTCTAATGAGTCAACACTTCCTTTATGATGGGGCTAATCGTCCGGTTAACAACATTTGACATGCTTTCTGACGCCATCCACTGGCACTTAGTACTCCTAACCCTCCAGATGCACAGCGCTTTGCTTCCTGCACAGCAGGGAAGTGAACACTGACCGCTATTATTACCATTACCTGGAACTCCCAACACCTGTCACCCAGATCTGTTATGTCATCATGCTTTTCCTCCTAACCACTTGACTTTACCAGGAAAGACTTGTCTGGATCCTAATTCTACTCTATTTAATAGTTCGTTATTGTAAACTGTCTTTCTTATCCTCATTCATGTAAACACTCCTATGCTCTTCTCTGCATCATCCTCTGTCAGAATAATCTGACATCATAAAGCCTTTCCATCATGTACCCATGGAGGATGTGTTTCTGCATCATCCTCTGTCAGAATAATCTGACATCATAAAGCCTTTCCATCATGTACCCATGGAGGATGTGTTTCTGCATCATCCTCTGTCAGAATAATCTGACATCATAAAGCCTTTCCATCATGTACCCATGGAGGATGTGTTTCTGCATCATGTACCCATGGAGGATGTGTTTCTGCACCATGTACCCATGGAGGATGTTTCTGCATCATGTACCCATGGAGGATGTGTTTCTGCATCATGTACCAATGGAGGATGTGTTTCTGCATCATGTACCCATGGAGGATGTGTTTCTGCATCATGTACCCATGGAGGATGTGTTTCTGCATCATGTACCCATGGAGGATGTGTTTCTGCATCATGTACCCATGGAGGATGTGTTTCTGCATCATGTACCCATGGAGGATGTGTTTCTGCATCATGTACCCATGGAGGATGTGTTTCTGCATCATGTACCCATGGAGGATGTGTTTCTGCATCATGTACCCATGGAGGATGTGTTTCTGCATCATGTACCCATGGAGGATGTGTTTCTGCACCATGTACCCATGGAGGATGTGTTTCTGCATCATGTACCCATGGAGGATGTGTTTCTGCACCATGTACCCATGGAGGATGTGTTTCTGCATCATGTACCCATGGAGGATGTGTTTCTGCATCATGTACCAATGGAGGATGTGTTTCTGCATCATGTACCCATGGAGGACGTGTTTCTGCATCATGTACCCATGGAGGATGTGTTTCTGCATTATGTACCCATGGAGGATGTGTTTCTGCATCATGTACCCATGGAGGATGTGTTTCTGCATCATGTACCCATGGAGGATGTGTTTCTGCATCATGTACCCATGGAGGATGTGTTTCTGCATCATGTACCCATGGAAGATGTGTTTCTGCATCATGTACCCATGGAGGATGTGTTTCTGCATCATGTACCCATGGAGGATGTGTTTCTGCACCATGTACCCATGGAGGATGTGTTTCTGCACCATGTACCCATGGAGGATGTGTTTCTGCATCATGTACCCATGGAGGATGTGTTTCTGCATCATGTACCCATGGAGGATGTGTTTCTGCATCATGTACCCATGGAGGATGTGTTTCTGCATCATGTACCCATGGAGGATGTGTTTCTGCATTATGTACCCATGGAGGATGTGTTTCTGCATCATGTACCCATGGAGGATGTGTTTCTGCATCATGTACCCATGGAGGATGTGTTTCTGCACCATGTACCCATGGAGGATGTGTTTCTGCATCATGTACCCATGGAGGATGTGTTTCTGCATCATGTACCCATGGAGGATGTGTTTCTGCATCATGTACCCATGGAGGATGTGTTTCTGCATCATGTACCCATGGAGGATGTGTTTCTGCATCATGTACCAATGGAGGATGTGTTTCTGCATCATGTACCCATGGAGGACGTGTTTCTGCATCATGTACCCATGGAGGATGTGTTTCTGCACCATGTACCCATGGAGGATGTGTTTCTGCATCATGTACCCATGGAGGATGTGTTTCTGCATCATGTACCCATGGAGGACGTGTTTCTGCATCATGTACCCATGGAGGATGTGTTTCTGCATCATGTACCCATGGAGGATGTGTTTCTGCATCATGTACCCATGGAGGATGTGTTTCTGCACCATGTACCCATGGAGGATGTGTTTCTGCATCATGTACCCATGGAGGATGTGTTTCTGCATCATGTACCCATGGAGGACGTGTTTCTGCATCATGTACCCATGGAGGATGTGTTTCTGCATCATGTACCCATGGAGGATGTGTTTCTGCATCATGTACCCATGGAGGATGTGTTTCTGCATCATGTACCCATGGAGGATGTGTTTCTGCATCATGTACCCATGGAGGATGTGTTTCTGCATCATGTACCAATGGAGGATGTGTTTCTGCACCATGTACCCATGGAGGATGTGTTTCTGCATCATGTACCCATGGAGGATGTGTTTCTGCATCATGTACCCATGGAGGATGTGTTTCTGCATCATGTACCAATGGAGGATGTGTTTCTGCACCATGTACCCATGGAGGATGTGTTTCTGCACCATGTACCCATGGAGGATGTGTTTCTGCATCATGTACCCATGGAGGATGTGTTTCTGCATCATGTACCCATGGAGGATGTGTTTCTGCATCATGTACCCATGGAGGATGTGTTTCTGCATCATGTACCCATGGAGGATGTGTTTCTGCATCATGTACCCATGGAGGATGTGTTTCTGCATCATGTACCCATGGAGGATGTGTTTCTGCATCATGTACCCATGGAGGATGTGTTTCTGCATCATGTACCCATGGAGGATGTGTTTCTGCACCATGTACCCATGGAGGATGTGTTTCTGCATCATGTACCCATGGAGGATGTGTTTCTGCATCATGTACCCATGGAGGATGTGTTTCTGCATCATGTACCCATGGAGGATGTGTTTCTGCATCATGTACCCATGGAGGATGTGTTTCTGCATCATGTACCCATGGAGGATGTGTTTCTGCATCATGTACCCATGGAGGATGTGTTTCTGCATCATGTACCCATGGAGGACGTGTTTCTGACGCATCACTTCAGCCTGTTATTTCCCCCTAGTATTCATGTAAATGGCTGTGTGTGTGTGTGTGGTTGCATGTTGCGGAGGCTCTCTCCCTGAGCAGCGTTAATGTTTAATGGGAGCGGTAAATGTGCGTCAGCAAGCGCCCTCCAGAGAGGGGAGTCCTTGGCTGACACACACACACACACACACACACACACACACACACACACACACACACACACACACACACACACACACACACACACACACACACACACACACACACACACACACACACACACACACACACAGCAGGCTCTGCCTTTGCTGTGAAGACTCACTGTATTCTACCAATGAAACACCAAAAGGAATAGAGTCTCTCTGCCTCTACTGGTCGTGGAAATGTCTGCTTGCTGTGTGGGGAATGGGAGCTCCTAGTAGGTAGTGGACATTGTGCTACATAGAGGAGACCTGGACAGTGTTATTAGGCCCGTTATAACCTCTTCAGTGTTTTTGTGACTCTCTCTAACAGTTGTCTTTCGTCTGCAGTTGTTTGTCTTTATCAATGTGAGTTTTTATAATGAAAAATTAATCAAGCAACCTCCTGGTCTATCTCTCTCTGTCTCTCTCTCTTTCTCTCTCTCTCTCTCTCTCTCTGTCTCTCTCTCTCTCTCTCTCTCTCTGTCTCTCTCTCTCTCTCTCTCTCTCTCTGTCTCTCTCTCTCTCTCTCTCTGTCTGTCTCTCGGTCCGCCTGTCTGTATGTCCCCTCATCACTGTCTGTCCCAGACCGCCTGTCTGTCCGTCCGTGTGTCCCCTCATCACTGTCTGTCCCCCTCATCACTGTCTGTCCCAGACCGCCTGTCTGTCCGTCCGTGTGTCCCCTCATCACTGTTTGTCCCCCTCATCACTGTTTGTCCCCCTCATCACTGTCTGTCCCCCTCATCACTGTCTGTCCCCCTCATCACTGTCTGTCCCCCTCATCACTGTCTGTCCCCCTCATCACTGTCTGTCCCCCTCATCACTGTCTCTCCCCCTCATCACTGTCTGTCCTCCTCATCACTGTCTCTCCCCCTCATCACTGTCTGTCCTCCTCATCACTGTCTGTCCCCCTCATCACTGTCTGTCCCCCTCATCACTGTCTGTCCCCCTCATCACTGTCTGTCCCCCTCATCACTGTCTGTCCCCCTCATCACTGTCTGTCCCCCTCATCACTGTCTCTCCCCCTCATCACTGTCTGTCCTCCTCATCACTGTCTCTCCCCCTCATCACTGTCTGTCCTCCTCATCACTGTCTGTCCCCCTCATCACTGTCTGTCCCAGACCGTCTCTGTGTGATCTTAAGTAGTAAGAAGTTATGTGGTAAATAAATAGATGTGAACTCTGATCACCGTTGTGTTGGTTGAGTAAAGTAATGCTCCCTAGACTTTTAAAGACCTCAGGCAGTCTTGGTAAAATAACATTGTTTTAATCATCACTGTATGTCTAATAAATCATTGTGTTTTATTTTAATAAAAATAATGTCAAAATATATTTCTGTATTTCCCTGAGACTCCTTTGGTCCTTGAAATGCTCATTCTGATCATGTGGGCGCTAGGACACAACATTGAAGCCCTGATTGGCTGATGGTCTAGAGCAGAGATGATCAGCTAGGTTCAGCTGAGGGATGATTATTGTCTCGAGCGGATGGTCGGGGAGCCGGAACAATAATTAATAATAATTAGTAGACTGCAAATTGACCTCAAGAAGTCCAAACAGATATAATATTTCAATGTAACATAATCATTTCAAACCTTGGTTACATTTTGTATACGATCACGTGTTTCTCTATTATGGGTGAGAATACTTGGGAACAGATGACCAAAATATAAATCCCTTGGAGCTGATTTCCTGTTTGGGAAACCCTGGTCTAGAGGCCACCTCCTGACCCAGATGAACAGTCATTAGTCTGTTATAATCAGATCACATTGTGACGTCATGATAAGAGCCAGAAGTTCCATGCCACCCAAACAGGCTGAAATTCCAGGCGTTTTTTCCCAACACCTCTGACACAAAAAGGGAATTCTGTGTTATTTAGACCTCATAGTGTGGAAATAGGGGTAGGTTCATGCTCTACAACATTCGCAGAGTACGACCCTGCCTCACACAGGAAGCGGCGCAGGTCCTAATCCAGGCACTTGTCATCTCCCGTCTGGATTACTGCAACTCGCTGTTGGCTGGGCTCCCTGCCTGTGCCATTAAACCCCTGAACACAGGTCCTGGTTACATGTAGACCTGACCCCACCTGCAGAAACTGGAGCTGAACACAGGTCCTGGTTACATGTAGACCTGACCCCACCTGCAGTCACTCTAGAGCTGAACACAGGTCCTGGTTACATGTAGACCTGACCCCACCTGCAGACACTCTAGAGCTGAACACAGGTCCTGGTTACATGTAGACCTGACCTGACCTGCAGACACTCTAGAGCTGAACACAGGTCCTGGTTACATGTAGACCTGACCTGACCCACCTGCAGACACTCTAGAGCTGAACACAGGTCCTGGTTACATGTAGACCTGACCCCACCTGCAGACACTCTAGAGCTGAACACAGGTCCTGGTTACATGTAGACCTGACCTGACCTGCAGACACTCTAGAGCTGAACACAGGTCCTGGTTACATGTAGACCTGACCCCACCTGCAGACACTCTAGAGCTGAACACAGGTCCTGATTACATGTAGACCTGACCCCACCTGC
Source organism: Salvelinus namaycush (assembly GCF_016432855.1). Taxonomy (NCBI): domain Eukaryota; kingdom Metazoa; phylum Chordata; class Actinopteri; order Salmoniformes; family Salmonidae; genus Salvelinus; species Salvelinus namaycush. Next base: position 25,708,715 of record NC_052344.1, on the reverse strand, counting down.
AGACACTCTAGAGCTGAACACAGGTCCTGGTTACATGTAGACCTGACCCCACCTGCAGACACTCTAGAGCTGAACACAGGTCCTGGTTACATGTAGACCTGACCCCACCTGCAGACACTGGAGCTGAACACAGGTCCTGGTTACATGTAGACCTGACCCCACCTGCAGACACTCTAGAGCTGAACACAGGTCCTGGTTACATGTAGACCTGACCCCACCTGCAGACACTAGAGCTGAACACAGGTCCTGGTTACATGTAGACCTGACCCCACCTGCAGACACTAGAGCTGAACACAGGTCCTGGTTACATGTAGACCTGACCTGACCTGCAGACACTCTAGAGCTGAACACAGGTCCTGGTTACATGTAGACCTGACCTGACATTTACATTTACATTTACATTTAAGTCATTTAGCAGACGCTCTTATCCAGAGCGACTTACAAATTGGTGCATACACCTTATGATATCCAGTGGAACAATCACTTTACAATAGTGCATCTAAATCTTTTAAGGGGGGGGGGGGGGGGGGGGGGGTTAGAAGGATTACTTTATCCTATCCTAGGTATTCCTTAAAGAGGTGGGGTTTCAGGTGTCTCCGGAAGGTGGTGATTGACTCCGCTGACCTGGCGTCGTGAGGGAGTTTGTTCCACCATTGGGGTGCCAGAGCAGCGAACAGTTTTGACTGGGCTGAGCGGGAACTGTACTTCCTCAGAGGTAGGGAGGCGAGCAGGCCAGAGGTGGATGAACGCAGTGCCCTTGTTTGGGTGTAGGGCCTGATCAGAGCCTGAAGGTACGGAGGTGCCGTTCCCCTCACAGCTCCGTAGGCAAGCACCATGGTCTTGTAGCGGATGCGAGCTTCAACTGGAAGCCAGTGGAGAGAGCGGAGGAGCGGGGTGACGTGAGAGAACTTGGGAAGGTTGAACACCAGACGGGCTGCGGCGTTCTGGATGAGTTGTAGGGGTTTAATGGCACAGGCAGGGAGCCCAGCCAACAGCGAGTTGCAGTAATCCAGACGGGAGATGACAAGTGCCTGGATTAGGACCTGCGCCGCTTCCTGTGTGAGGCAGGGTCGTACTCTGCGAATGTTGTAGAGCATGAACCTACAGGAACGGGCCACCGCCTTGATGTTAGTTGAGAACGACAGGGTGTTGTCCAGGATCACGCCAAGGTTCTTAGCGCTCTGGGAGGAGGACACAATGGAGTTGTCAACCGTGATGGCGAGATCATGGAACGGGCAGTCCTTCCCCGGGAGGAAGAGCAGCTCCGTCTTGCCGAGGTTCAGCTTGAGGTGGTGATCCGTCATCCACACTGATATGTCTGCCAGACATGCAGAGATGCGATTCGCCACCTGGTTATCAGAAGGGGGAAAGGAGAAGATTAATTGTGTTTCGTCTGCATAGCAATGATAGGAGAGACCATGTGAGGATATGACAGAGCCAAGTGACTTGGTGTATAGCGAGAATAGGAGAGGGCCTAGAACTGACCCCACCTGCAGACACTCTAGAGCTGAACACAGGTCCTGGTTACATGTAGACCTGACCTGACCTGCAGACACTCTAGAGCTGAACACAGGTCCTGGTTACATGTAGACCTGACCTGACCTGCAGACACTCTAGAGCTGAACACAGGTCCTGGTTACATGTAGACCTGACCCCACCTGCAGACACTCTAGAGCTGAACACAGGTCCTGGTTACATGTAGACCTGACCCCACCTGCAGACACTAGAGCTGAACACAGGTCCTGGTTACATGTAGACCTGACCCCACCTGCAGAAACTGGAGCTGAACACAGGTCCTGGTTACATGTAGACCTGACCCCACCTGCAGACACTCTAGAGCTGAACACAGGTCCTGGTTACATGTAGACCTGACCCCACCTGCAGACACTCTAGAGCTGAACACAGGTCCTGGTTACATGTAGACCTGACCCCACCTGCAGACACTCTAGAGCTGAACACAGGTCCTGGTTACATGTAGACCTGACCCCACCTGCAGACACTCTAGAGCTGAACACAGGTCCTGGTTACATGTAGACCTGACCTGACCTGCAGACACTCTAGAGCTGAACACAGGTCCTGGTTACATGTAGACCTGACCTGACCCCACCTGCAGACACTCTAGAGCTGAACACAGGTCCTGGTTACATGTAGACCTGACCCCACCTGCAGACACTCTAGAGCTGAACACAGGTCCTGGTTACATGTAGACCTGACCTGACCCCACCTGCAGACACTCTAGAGCTGAACACAGGTCCTGGTTACATGTAGACCTGACCTGACCCCACCTGCAGACACTCTAGAGCTGAACACAGGTCCTGGTTACATGTAGACCTGACCCCACCTGCAGACACTAGAGCTGAACACAGGTCCTGGTTACATGTAGACCTGACCCCACCTGCAGACACTCTAGAGCTGAACACAGGTCCTGGTTACATGTAGACCTGACCTGACCTGCAGACACTCTAGAGTTGAACACAGGTCCTGGTTACATGTAGACCTGACCCCACCTGCAGACACTGGAGCTGAACACAGGTCCTGGTTACATGTAGACCTGACCTGACCCCACCTGCAGACACTAGAGCTGAACACAGGCCCTGGTTACATGTAGACCTGACCCCACCTGCAGACACTAGAGCTGAACACAGGCC